>NW_016157519.1:0-121495 GCF_001687245.7 Rhagoletis zephyria | reverse complement strand
AAAGATCAGGTGGAGAAGGACTTGGCTTCACTTGGCGTTTCCAATTGGCGTCAGTTGGCACAGAGGAGAAACGACTGGCGTGCTTTGCTGAACTCGGCCAAAATCGCTTAGGCGGTTACAGCGCCAAAAAAGAAGAAGAAGAAGAGGACAAACATTGATGACTTTATTTTTTGGCAATATGTATTTTAAATTGAATTGAATGTCTGAGGCGGATGTAAGAACTACATTTGGAAATTTAAGAATTGTACTGACCAGAGAACGGAAATAACACGGGCTGACATGATTTGAGAACCAGAAAGCTGTATATAGTTTCCTAAGGTTTTCGATGCGTTAAATTCGGATCTTATATAGAATTTAAAATCATAAGGATTGTATGTTTTTTTTGTTAAAAATTATGGTTTGGATTTTAATTTTTTTCGATAATTTTTAAGCAATATAATAAAGACTTCGTTTTTATGATCGACTTAAATCTTTTTTGATACAAATTTTATATCCGAATATAACGATGAAATGTTGATCGAAAAAATAAAAATCAAAAATAACGATACAAAACTGAGTGAAAAATAATGGTCAAATTTTATCGGAAAACGGGAACTTTAACGGTTAACTTTTGGTTTTTATTATAAATATTATAACCGTTGCGGCCCAGGGACTAACCCAACGTGACGATTTTCGCCTCATAATTTAGTTAGTGTAAAAGTAATATGTAATATATCTTGTACAGAGATATTTATTAAAAATTTATTGCATAACTTTGTATACAATCATTTTATTTTAAATCGAGATTTTCAGAAACTCCGCTGGATTTTTTTAATAAATAGCACATCCGCTACTTTTAAGTAAAATATGCTACTACAAATATTTGCAATTCAATTAAGAGCAAAGAAGGCACTTCAAAAACTCAAATATGCAATATTTGCAAATGCAAAGTAACCAAAAAAAAAAAATACGAAAAAAAAATCAAGGAAGTATGTACTTCACAAGAGTTCCTTGAATTAATTTATTCTTGCATGCCATGGAAGAGTTAAGGTTTTGGTTGCTGTTGCTCGCATTCATATTTGCAGCCACACTCAAACATACATACGGACATACATATACTTGCATGTAACGGGTGATTTTTTTGAGGTTAGGATTTTCATGCATTAGTATTTGACAGATCACGTGGGATTTCAGACATGGTGTCAAAGAGAAAGATGCTCAGTATGCTTTGACATTTCATCATGAATAGACTTACTAACGAGCAACGCTTGCAAATCATTGAATTTTATTACCAAAATCAGTGTTCGGTTCGAAATGTGTTTCGCAAACCCAATTGCTGCGAACGGCGACGAATCGACATTTCACGGTCTTCAGCAACACTCTCAGAAACAGACGCAATATTCTCTTCTGTACGCACTGTACGCATTCGTGTGGTTGGTTTAATGTCCAATAAAGTAAACTGAGTGCGAAACTTGGTCACAATCGCATTAATTGTTTGCTCACTTGGTCGATTATGTAGACCATAAATCGGACGTAAAGCGAACCGAACACTGATTTTGGTAATAAAATTCAATGATTTGCAAGCGTTGCTCGTTAGTAAGTCTATTCATGATGAAATGTCAAAGCATACTGAGCATCTTTCTCTTTGACACCATGTCTGAAATCCCACGTGATCTGTCAAATACTAATGCATGAAAATCCTAACCTCAAAAAAATCACCCGTTAGTCATGTACAGGAGTGTTGAGTGATTTGTCTTATTTATTTGGCGCGTTTTGAGGCTCAAGAATATAAAAAAAAACAAATGCAAAAACAAAACAAATGAAATGATGACTTAAAGTGCCCAAAGCCATAAATTGCTGGCAGAATGGCAAAAAATGAAGTTATCAAAAGCGTTTATTTATTTACGCATCTTACATTTACATACACATATATACCAATTGCCAGCAAGTTTTAACTGTAGACAAAGAACTCTTTAAGATGAAGTGCAATTTTTATAAGCACTAAAGCAGTTGCCATTTTAATTAAGCATTTGCTCTTGCAGACATTTTTTCTACTTAATTTTTTTCCATTAAGAGGAAACTTTATTATTTTAAAGAAATATAAATTTTTATGATTAAATGCATGCAGCTTAAGTATGTTCTTATTTTATTTTGTTTTTGTGACAAAGAGCTTTTGCTTCCTCACTGACCAAATGCATTAATCCATACAAATTGCTTTTGTTGTGGGCTGTAAAATGTGACAAGTGCAGTATATCATACAATTTTTGTGTTTTTTTGTTTGAAGATTTAATTCGTAAAACAGCTACAGACTAAAAACATTTCTTTGTTGATAATTAATGAAATGCAATTTGTCTGTACAAATTTGTCAACTTTTATTACAATCCTTGCGCTTAAACAGGTAGAATGGTACAGCGAATTTTGAGAATTAAAGGCAAAAGTATTTCCAAGGAATACAGATACATACATATGTACATACATCGTAAATTTTACGCTCGAAAATAAATTGTTGCAGGTTTAATTTTAAGACTCTTACCACTTACATAAGAATTTAGTTTCGTATGTTTGTGAGATGATTAAGCGCGATGAGAAGGCAGATTAATATATGTATCGATAAAAACATTGATTACCGTATTGGTATACTTATGAATTGAAAATAATTTCGATTAATCTATCGATAGTAAGATCGATGAATACATTGGTATAGACAATTATAAATGTATCAATAAAAAATCGATAAACATTTTCATAGTCGTACATATACATATTGATTCGGAGAAACATACAATGTATTAATAATGTTATCGACAAAATTAATGATAAAATTATTGGAACAAATTATTAAATTATAAAATTATAAACTTTCAAAATGAAACTGAATCTGTGGTGCATATTTTTTACAACGGCGTTTATAATCCTTAAGTGTGAGACTTTTATCCACTAAATCTTCTTGCGTCCCCTTACCGGCTTCCATCCGGCGTTGCATCATCTTACGTATCACCATCGAGTTTTGCGACACAGTTTTGCTTCAAACCCAAATTTGAACAGAGTTCACGGAAATTTGTTTCAAAATAAATATATCATTCATTTTTTTACAGACAGATACTTAGTTTCCCAATTTCGTTTAAAATGTTTTCTTAAATATTCTCGGGACCTATAAAATATTTATCATAAATTTGTTAATTCCCTGCTGCTGAAAGCATGTTATGTATGTACATACATATATGACACGTGTTCATTAAAAAAAAAAAATCTCAAACTTCATAAAAAAGTGATTTCCTCTGAAACGATCTTCAACGATTTAAAAATAAAGCAGCAAATGAAATAGTTGCTGACATAATTAAATCAAAAAATGCATTAATATGCTGCTCATCCTCATAGAGTAAAGCAGCGTCAACGAACAAAAGACTTAAGCTACAAACTTGCGCTGAGAACTCAAGACAACACATCATAGCAAAATGTTAAAAAAAAAGAATAAAATGTATGCATGTGCAAGCGTGTGTGCATATGTGAATGGCTCTGCAGTGCGAAGGCGAACACAAACAGAAGGCTATAAACCGCTATCAAAGCCAATCAGCATAGCAACTAGTCAAGCACAGCAACCGAATGAGCAACTAGAATGTAACGAAACGCCTACGCGACACTGCTGTAGATAAAATTTATATGCAGCATTATAGACCGTAAGTGCTACGCTTACTTTGCAAAACTGTTACATACAAGTTGATATTCTGAAAAAAAAATCCACAAAAAAAAAAAAGATGAAACAAGATCACAAACATACCTATGTATGTATTTATGTATACATAATGTATACAATGTCAACAAATTTCAAGGCATTCGAGCATACAAATGAGGCAAAATGTTGCCAAGGGAAGTGAGTAAACTGCATAAATAAGTATGTAGGACGAGTACTCATAGATATGTATGGAGCAATGTGTTTTTAGTTAAAAGTGTGTACATGTCTTATTCATGATCTAGAATTGCAGTTGTTGACAGGGAATTTGCATATCTGCATTTAGTTGTCTCGATCAACCGTCGAGTTGCTCATAGAAAAACTTAAATCCAGTGGTGAAAAGGGCCCTTGTATTTTAAGGAGCACTTGAATAAGTAAATAAGTGTCAGAATGGGAAGCAGATATTTTTTAACACGAGAGAAAGCACTTACTTTTGTTGAGGAAAAATTTTAGAGTGAAAATAGGAAACTTAAATGAAAGATTAAACTTAAATGCAATTTTTAAGAGCTGAGTTGGTGCGAGACTTTAAATTATTATTAAGTGGTTAGGGAGACTTTTTATTTATTTATTTGAAGGTAAATTCGAGTTTGCATCTAATTATTTTTTATAAAAATAAATAAATGGGCTGTATAGCCCATTACACGCACCCCTGGTTTTTCCTTTTAAGCCTAATAAATTGTTTCAATTGACTATGGTTAAAATTTTAATTTCAAAACTTATAAACACTAATTCGGTGAGTCTAGGAAAAATTATTCTCTGCTTTTCAATTCATTTTTTAAAAAGCGGTATATGCATTCAAAGCTGGTTTTTTAATTCTTACTAGATTTTTTCGAAATTTGACAGAAATGTGCAGACGCATTTACAGATTTACGAAAAATGCCTTCATATATTATATACACACAAACATACATATATATCGCTAGCTTGGAGTGAATTCAAGTGAATTGCTCTCACTGGGATTGAAAAATGTAGGTAGTCCGCGAATACTAGGCACTGAACTAATGCAGCATACAAAATATTTATTTTGGGCAATTTACACATATGTATTGTAAATTTATAAATTCGCATCTCTATCAAATTCTAAAGATTTTATAATATCCAATTTATTTTTATTTGCCTATTACCTCATCACATTCGTCCATTTCTTTGTTAGCCATTGTAAGCGGTAAAATGTCAATAACAATAATAATAAATATACAATAAAGCATTCATGTCCATAATTTGACACCTGCGGTCAGTACACCTAACGGCAACATCATCGTCGTTTACCCACAACCGAAAGGCAAATAATAAATACCTACTAAATGCAAATAACGAATAACAAACAATGAATGACAAAAGGCTCGCACTTACGACTATTCACACTTTGCATATTACATACAAACATAACTATGTATTTAACTGTCGGCATTCTCGCATGTACTAAGTGTACGCTGTATATATAGACATTTTTTTTGTTGTGTGAAAATTTAAAATTTGTATTGTTGTTTCTTTTGTATAAATATAAATATTGTTTATTTGTAATTGTTTGTGTTTGCGAAGAAGCTTTATGGTGCTTGTGAAATTCGCACTTTACACAAATGTACCAAAGAAAGGCAAAATTGGCGTGCGGCTGACAGTTAGAAATGGCTGTTAGTTGGACATGAAGGCGAATGTACGCACAAGTGTTGACATTGTAAGGCTGGTCACTGTGACAGTGATGGGGATGGTTGAAGTTGACAGAGATGTGAAGTGACAGTGAGTATGTGTGCTATATATTTAGTATAGAATGTTGTTCGTACTGTACCTATATAGTTAGGATTTAAATGTATTTAGTTAGCTAAATTTTAGGGAGAAAAAACTACGGTCAAAGACATAATGTCCTCATGACTTTAAAAGTTTTAATTTTAAATATACAAAGCAATGAAAAACCGACAACTTTGGCTTTGTATTTTTGAGGCAAAAAAAATGGTAGCCATTGTTGCTATTTGTTAAATAAAAAATGGCTGGCACTTTTTCATTTTTATTTGCAGTGTCCGTAAATAATTGTTAAATATCAATATTTTATTTTTATATCATTGCAACATCGTTATTTTTTAATTTCCTTTTTTCCGATCAAGACTAATCTTTTAATTTAGATTTTTATTTTTTGCCGTTAAATTCTCGATAAAAAAATTATTTTTATTTTGATTTCTAATTTTTTTGCGATCATTCTTAACCGTTGCGATAGGCTGATTATGGCTGATTAAATCTTTTATGATGTAAATAATTAAATCTCATGATAACCGTTATAATTTGATCGAAAAGATAGAAATCAAATATAATAAAAAAAAAGAAATATAGAAATCCTTTATGGTCACTGGTTTTTCAGGTATTCATTTAATTCAGTATTCTTGAGATATTGTAGTATTAAGCCTACATTTCTTGATGCCACAGCACACTCGGTTGTAAAAATTATGCGGCGTACTGCTATCCGGTAGAACCAAGTTTCTATATTTAGTCTAAAAATATAAAAAACAAAGCATTCTTTCTAATTGCGATCGGCCCTCGGCTGGTACAACCGAAATTCTCCACCTCCATGATTTTGACACATATATACATACATACATATATTTTCGTCCACGCCCTTGCACTTTTCATTTAAAATTTTGTGATTTACAACATAAAAATGAAAAATTTATATTAAATATATATATTTACAAATCAAAAAATTTCACAACACACTTAATTGACTGGGAGCTTTTTGATGTAAAAGCAATTAAATCTCATTTAATTACATATACACATAACTGTACAAATGTATGCGCATAAATTTTTGCAAAATAGTTAAATGCTTTTTCGTACTCGTTTTTCCACTTTTACTTTCATTCGTAGTTGGGTGTAGCTGAGTATTGCAAAATGATTTCATAATACTTAAATATGGCTTGGGAAACTATTTGAGTGTGAGACAGGGATGAACATTTATATTGTATAAAAGATTGACTGGCAGTTTAAGTAAACTTATAAAATTTGTGTAGCTTCAAAATCCAATTTGACTCAAAAGATAAGAGCTATTTGCTGTAAAATTTATATGCCTTAAATGCTTTAACCAATTTTTTTTAGGAATTATGAGAAATGTTGGAAATTGTCAACTTAAAAATTTCCTTAAGCCTTAAAATTTGGTATTACTTGGACTTTACTATTTATGTAAAACTACTTTTCTCCAAGACAATTATATCCGATTGCAGCTTTAACTTGCCAACAGATTCATTAAATCTTGAATAAATGCTACCAAATCGTAGTTACCTGTAATGAAAAAAAAAAAAATTATTATTTACGACACATTTTTTTATTACACGTCTACATGTACATTGTACAATACACACATATTTGCATATATGTAGATCGTTGCAAAATCGCTAATTTTAATATAAATTTTTTTCGGTCATTTTTAACCGTTATAATAGAATCTGCGTTTATATTGCTGTTCTAAATCTTTAGTGATCTAGAAAGATTAATTTGAATGTAACGGTTATGATATGATGAAATAAATATACATCCAAATCTAACTGATATTCTAAATCGGGGAAAAAATCATAAAATAAACGTCGAATTTGATCGAAAAATAGGAATCCAATTTTAACGGTTAATTGTACTGTAGTTATTTTATAATAACCATCGATGAAGACAGAAATTTATCTATAGCACTTTTTTCAAAATCATAAATATTCTCAAATATTTTCCTATTTATTTTCATACTCTATTACCACAGTGCATAGCAAGAAGCCTTTCACAGTTACCATACCATTCACATACATACATATTTGCACTGTCGCATTACATGCCTTTTATATGCCAATTACAGCAGCTAATCACATTGTTGACATTTTGTCAACAAACACTAAAAATTAACAACAACAACAACAACAACCACGCCAACAGTGACAGCAACCATAGCCAAACTCAAACCCACAGCTAGCAATCAGCAAACAACAAACGATAACGTTGTAATCGTAATAATGGTGCGACGATTACAAGAAAACAAAGCACGAATTATGCTAACAGCTAACAATGTGGGAGCGTTGTATGTTGTTGCTGCAATCGAACGATGTCTGAATAGCATTCGACTAATATTTACCAACTTAAAGGGGGAGCTCGCGTGAATCTCGTATTTGTATGGCATTAATTTTTCAGCGCTTCTTGCTTGAATTTGAAATTGTTATTGATATTTATCTGCCAAAAGCTGATTTTTTCTAACTTAAAGCCGAACTGTAGGCACATACAGTCAATCAATAAAGTTTAGGTACAGGGATTTTTTTGCAATACGGGCGACTGTCTTTAAATTATTTTATTTTTCGCAATTTTGTTTATAAAAATATGGTTAATTCTACAACATAAACCCCAAAAATCAGAGCTCCAAACCTTGTGCAAAATTAAAGAAAATTCTGCTCATTTTCTCGATATCAAAAATTGTTAGATTTTTATTTTTATGGAGAAAATGAACGACACCTTCAACAAAAAAATTTGCCAAAAATCATTGACAAGGTCTAGCTACCTCACACTTGCATATTATTATACTAAAATGGAATAGGCTAAAAAACTGCATTCTCAGTTTTTTTCTAAAGAATGTAATTAAAAAGTGTAATATTTTGATGAAAATTTGCAGAATTTTCTTTAATTTTGCACAAGGTTTGGAGCTCGGATTTTTGGGGTCTTGGTCGTAGAATTAACGTAGAATTTATAAAACATTTGCCAAAAATAAAATAATTAAAAAACAGTTGCCCGTATTGCAAAAAAAAAAAATCGCTGTACCTAAACTTTATTGATTGACTGTACAATCTACATACATATGTGTACAAATATTTGTATATATACTTGCTTATATGCTCCGCTTTGCCTTGAACGAAGAAGTGACTGCTTCGCCTGCTGAACTGAAATAGAAAGTATGTACTCAGAGAGCGATGACTGCAAATCAAGTGACGACAAGTAGATTGTCGAAGATGCGCTTATCGGTTGCACAGATCGAAGTCATCTGTCGCTGTCAATCGGCTTCGGATTGCTTAAGAAATCGTGATACATGATTTTGCGTTTTGTACTCGTATCTGCAGTCTTTTTTCGTGAATGGCTGGCAATTCATTTTGCTGTTTTATAATTTTTGGATTATTTTGGTAATATGCAAGTGCAGCAGCTGGAAATATCAACGAGTTTCTTTTAACTAGTTGTATTTCATGTGTTTGATTTGTTTCAAATTTTTACGGTTGATGCATAAACATAAATATGAAATTTGAGCTTAATACCTTTTTAAAAACTTTACAGCGCCAAAAACAAAAACAAATCAATCTAATAGTTTTCCCAATATCTTGAAAACAGTGCGAGGAAAAAATTTGAAAAAAATCACACAAACACACATCCAAATTTTTTATGAAAATAAATATTTAAAAAAGTTTGTTTCTTGAAAAATTTTTCACATACAAATTTTTTGATAATAAAAAACTTTTTGTGGGAGCTGTGAGTATTGCGCAATATTTATGTATAGTATTATGGGGTGCACTCTACAATAATTTGAGTTATGAATTTTTTTCACCGAAGTTGAATAAAATGAGTATATTACAAATTTACAATTTTTTTTTTACTTTTTTCTAGAACTTTTTTGAGTACGCAGTCTTATAGCGCATAAAATTCTAGTACTTATTGTACAAGTTTTAAGCTTCTGCAAAATTGCGTTGATTTTTAATATGTTTTATGCTGACGGCTTTTTGCACTTTTTTCTTATGGGAGAAAATGCGTAAAACCGTTTTCAAATAGAAATAAACTTAAGCTTAAAACTTGCACTTTATTATACTAAATTTTAATGGGCTACAAAACTGCATACTTAAAAAAAATAATTTAAAAAATTTGTAAATTAGTAATGTACTCATTTTACTCAACTTCAATATAAAGAAAAATTCATAACTCAAATTTTTGTGGAGTGCGCCCCATAATACCATACTTAAATATTGCGCAATACTCAGAGCTACCATTGTGATTTTTTTTAAATTTTTTTTTTTTGAGATAGCATATTTTCGA
The DNA here is from genome assembly GCF_001687245.7 of Rhagoletis zephyria. NCBI lineage: Eukaryota > Metazoa > Arthropoda > Insecta > Diptera > Tephritidae > Rhagoletis > Rhagoletis zephyria. The sequence continues at coordinate 111,762 of NW_016157519.1, read as the reverse complement.
AAACTAATTTTTTATCAAAAATTGTATATCTATTTATTATTTATATTTATTCATCAACCCTAAAAATTTGAAACATATCAAACTCATGAAGTGTGAACCTCGTCTGTTTTGGTATGGAACACGCCATGTACATCATAAGGAGTGAATCGAAAGACTAAAGCAACGTACTTGAAGTCTTGAATCATTCGACATTCCTTCACCACCATTAACTTATAGTAGGCCTGAGTACAATCAATTGTGCTAGTAACTTGTCAGTCAGTTTGACATTCTAAACATGCGTAGTGCAAAAATTTTTATGAATGAATATCGGATGTAAATTTCTTGATAAATAAAATGCATATATGTATTCCATTTAGCTATACGAGGTGCATATGGCTGCGTGAGGAGAAATGGCCAAGCGTTTGGCCGAAGTAAAGTGCTTATAGTGCGCTGAGTTCCAAAGCTTTTCTTATATTTAGTTATTTGTTTTTTCTCTCTTTAGTGTGTTATGCTAGTTGAATATTTAATTAAGAATCCATTCTCTTGAATGAGTTACAACAAGCCAATTGAAAACTTCTGCCAGGCGGCTATCCAATGTGAATGAGTGGTCAGCACGCCGTTGTAAATCTAGTGAAATTTGCAATGTATTTTGTTTATTTTTCATTTACCGATGACTTATTTGAAACGTAACTTGTCTGCTGTATAAAGTTTGTTGTTTGAAAATTCAGTTGCTGGTTTATCAGCGATTGTTGAGTAATGTGTGCATATAAACATAACTATGAGTTTACTTATGTAAATTAAAATTATTATTACTAGAGTTTCGTTGTTGACTTTTTTCAAACCAATCGTCATTTGTCATTGTTGTTATTTTAATCAGCTGGTAACAGTATTCAGCTGCTGCACTTACAGTATCGGTCATATCTATAGCACGCCATTTCAAAGTGATATTGTGTGCCACTTATGTTTATTTATTAATTTTTAAGAATTTTCAATTAAAATGTAGTTCATTCTCAGACAAACCCGATACAAACCCAAGCTTAATAATTTGTAGAAAGCTACAAAAAAGTGCAACCAATTTTTCACATAAATTTCAAACTTTTTTCTCGGAAGTGTTAGAATTTTTTTCAGTACACAGTTTTTTAGCCCCTTCAATTTTAGTCTAATAATGTGCAAATTTGAAGAGGCTACGAATTACCGTTTATTTTTTAGAATTTTTTTTTAGCATTGGCTTCCATATAATGAATAAACTCAATTTATTTGTATATGGAAGAAATCCGCAACACCTTTAGCGAAAAAAAATCCAAAAAATCAACGGTAACTTTTAGCCACTTGAAACTTGCACATCATCGGGCTAAAAATGAAGGGGCTAAAAATCTGTGTACTCAAAAAAATTCTTACACTTCCGCGAAAAAAGTTTGAAATTTAGGTGAAAATTTGTTGCACTTTTTTGTAGTTTTATGCAAATTCTTACACTTGGGTTTATATGGGGTTTGTCTGAGAATGAACTGTATTTTAATTGAAAATTCTTAAAAATTTATAAATAAACATAAGTGGCACACAATATCACTTTGAAATGGCGTGCTATAGATATGACCGATACTGTATGTGTGTAGATGTATTGCAATGCATGTACCATTCATTAGATGCGACATTATTGTTGCCACTTTTGTTGTTGTTGTTTAAGTTGTTGTTGTTGTCTACGTTGTAAACACACAAGTTAAACGGTCAATCACCTATACGTAGGCATACAAAGGAGTACATATGTATGTGTGTAGCTACGTATGTGTGTGAGTATGTGCGCTTCAGCCATCTTGCATTTAATTTGTAAATAGTTATTGTCGAAAGAAAGGCCTCTCATACCAAGTCTATGTTAATATGTATGAGCTTTCATGTTATGCATGTGAAATTGTATGCGCATGCGTGCGTCATTGCACGCTTAAATTGTTGCTTTTATTATACTTTTTTATTGCAGCTACTTTATTTTCATTTCTCTACTTTTTATGAGTTGCACGTGAGGTTTTTCTTTAGAAAGATATTCATCTGCATATAGCGGCATATATGAATATGGTAATATCTAAACGTTGAAAATACACATCTACACATATATGTAATTAAATAAAATATGTAAATTTAAATATTCATGCTTTAACGTGTAGAATTTATTATTTTTTTACTATGTACGCTGTAGTAAACTTCGTTTCAGTAGCGCTTAACACTTTGTTAGCTTCAATTTTTACTGTTTAAAAAATTCGATAGCACATGCACTAATGTGGGTCGGTCCACATACAAAGAAAAATTGTATGCTCCCAGCCGACAGTGCTTTTTCCTAAATTTTTTATAGCCTAAAACGTTTTAAATTTTTGTTATTTAAAAACAATAACGACGGCTGAGTGGAAGATCGACCTATCTCGGCAGCCACTTCGAAAACGCACTATCTCATAAAAGTTTTCAAGAATGCCCTACTTGAGAATTTGCTTGAAAAATGCTCTATCTGAGCATCGTCGCTTCAAAAACGCCCTATCTGAATATATTTTCAATATATTTCCAGTTGAGGTAGGGCATTTTTGAACCAATTTCTGACATAGGGCGCTCTCGAATCAGCTGCCGAGATAGGTCGATCTACCATTCAGTCGTCGATATATATTTAAAATATTTGAACATTTGAAAACTTTTACATGTTTGGTAATTAACCGATTTAAGTATATCAAAGCATTTATAGACTCAGAATGAAAGAATCGAACGAAAATGTTGATCAAATTTTTTTTTTGAAAAATAGCCGAAAACGTATCCGTTTTAATACTTTTCTAGATATACCCATGATAAGGCATTATCAAACAATCACAATTTTAAACAATTCTTTTTTTTCAAATTATATCATTTTAAAGTACTGGGGAACTTCATGGCCAATGAATTGAGAGAACGGTTAAACTATGCTATGCTTTCATCATGGACATACCCCACCAGACAATTTTTGTTTCCGTCAATAAGAAATCATGTAGCCGTCAGCAATAAATTTATTGCTGGTAATATCGCCATCGTATCGATTTCTTATTAGGGAACGTACCCATACTACGTGACCCACTTTTTGCAATTTTTAACCCCCCCCTCCCCCCTCGGTGGCCGCGGCTAGTATATTCCAAGACCCCCCCCCCTCCCCCTACAGTTTTCACGTAGTAATTCATAAATATGGTTTTGAATCATTTCTTGCTAACAAAAAGTTGAAAAAAATATATATTTGGCTTATAATTGTCTTTATTAACACGGCGCTTGCTGCGTGACGGCAGGAGTGCTTTCATACCTATAATTACAAGTGGAAAAAATATTATCAAGATAAAATGTCAAAATATATCTTAAGCAGTACTTAAATTATAGAAACAAATGTCCCGTTATTTTTATTAACCTTTATTTTCCATCTCAATCATCTTCAACAAACACCTTCCCAGCATCAATCCACTCGGATACATCGTAGATCACGGGGGCGGTAACATCGGGAGTTTCCTCAGACGTAATTATTATCTCTTCATTGACAGCCTCGACATCTATCCACTCCACGCATTCCTTTATGACACACAAGGCCTCCTGTGGTCTCCTAGAGAGAACCCGCAGAGGTCGCACGCGAGACACGTCATCCACCGCACCACCATGCACGTTTTTTCGATGGTTGTTCAATCAGCTGACGTCTGTTCGTCAGTGTTGCCATCTGTGGGTATCTGTGGGTTTAAAAAGCGACAAACACTGCGCGCCATATTTGAATGTAGCTCGAAAAAAACGCTAGATTTTCTTAGTGGATATTGACTACGTGATAAAAACCTAAGCCCCCGCCCCCCACTGTGACCAAGTGTGGTATTTGGAAGATCCCCCTCCCCCCCCTGAACGGGTCACGTAGTATGGGTACGTTCCCTTACCTGTCGCTCCAAAACGTCCGCCGAAGGCAACCCGGCTTATCGAGTCGATTTCTTATTTACCTAAATGAGTTTTCTTATCGCTTTATTATTGTTAAAGGTAATAGTTACGCGAAACTTTTTTATTCCCTTTAATATTTCATTTATATACCATTGCCGTGAAAATTTTCGGTTTTTTTTTATAACATATTCCTAAAATGGAATAAAAATGAATGATGTTGAAAATTTGTCAAGCACGTCAATTAATCGGCGAGTCGCCAATTTGTTGCCATTGACGATTGTTGCCCATTTCTCATGTTTTGCATGGTGGGGCGTTTTCTCCGCACAGATTTTTTTTGCACCCTTAATTTTCTTGAGCTGTACGTATTATCTGCCTACATTGACAGGTAAAGCCAAGCCAGCATTATTCTTCTTCATTATCGAAGCCAAATAAATTTTCTTGTACCACCACCTAATAATGGCTCGATAATAATGTTTAAGCTGATGTTATTGATTGCTAAGTACGAATAGTAGCAAAATTTTCAAAATTTCTTTTGAGTCGTTGACCGATCTTATTCTCCCAAACAATAAATCTATCAAAAGAAAAATATTTTTAGCTCCCTTTGTGTATGCAATTAGAAAAATTTCGAAATTCTAAGCGGTAAAAATCGATTCAGGGGTTTAAAATGCTTTTACACCTACATGCATGTATGGCAGCCACTAATTTAGAGCATTTTTAATTTTTCAGTGCATTTTTATCAGCATACATAAATACAATATGCATGAACTTATCTAATTCATATAGACATATACTCCTATGCGCTTGCGCTAAATAAGTACGAAGAAATCATAAATGCTAATGCCTACGTTGCGCCTGCGCCTATTGTCATTGCAATGCGAACTGTAAGTGGGCGCATTGAATATTTCAAACGAGCGACTGACACTACTGCTCTTACAGCTATTACTACTTCTATGATAAGCTAAACAAAACGCGTACACATGCCAGAGAGATATACATACTCGTATCTATGTAACTATGTATGAATGTAGATATGTATGTGTCTGTGCTGCAGCTGCCAATAGTGCTGACATTTGTCAATTTTTATGCAACTTTACGTCATTTAGGTGCAGCAGTTAAAATGCAAGCGCGTGCTACTTTTCGTGAAAGAGAAACTGAATCGCCCACAAGTGTATTTATGGAAGCACATACATACAGACATATATGGGTTGTCAATTGCAGATAATGCTTTAATATGTTTTTCAAATTCATTCATATTTACTTATGCATTACTATGCATGCGCACATATTTGGGTAACAATTTGAGAAAAATGTGATGTAGATATATAAATAGTTAAATGCTTTGAAGCAAGCCTTAAAATGAAGAGCTCACAAAAATTGACATGAAATTGATTACTTGAACTACTTACCCTATCTAGTTTACGAGCCCTCTCAAGCTTAGCTGCGTACATATGACTTTGGGATTTTCCCTTTTTTCTAATTTATAACTTCCTCAGGCGGCTGTCCAACGTTTTTCCACGCATAATTTGACGGTGCTTGTATTTACATACCCGCATGTCTTGTCTGTTGTAGTGGGTGTATAACTATTTGGGTAATTGAGTACTTAGGAAAATTAACATGCTCAGCAGAAATTGAACAAATTGTCAACGAAATCTAAAAAAAAAAAATTAAAATGCAAATGCCAAGTGAAGGCAAATCATGCATCGAATGCCACAAACTATTCCTAAGAGTACTTAAATGCACATATTTTACAACCCACTCAATTATTCAAGCAGTTATATTGAGAGGAGACAAATGAATAGAATGAGAAAATACTTTGAATGCCGAAAAAGCTATGGACTTGTGTTTAACAACGAAAACGAAAAGGCTGCCTCAGATTGAGCATTCCTTAGCTTAGAAAGGGTGAAAAATATATGATTTCGGAAATTTTCTTTTATTTTAAAGTTACTACAGAAAATATACCTAAAAATGTTATTCGAAGTAAGGAGATTTTATTTCTTGATGGAAGGGGGTTTTGTGGTCTAGTTGTTTACGTTGCAAACAATTTTTTCGAAGTATAGGAATGGAAACCGCGGACTTACAGTATTATGAAAAACAAAAGGCACAGAGTAAGAAAAAAATCCGATAAACGGCGCGAAACATCAATGAATTTTACATATATAGTTGCCATCTGAAAAATCCGGTTTAAGAAAATTGATAAGCTGAATTACATATTAGAACATAGGCGTCAAAATAAAAGGGTTTAGGGAAGGCTACTCCTGCAAATATTTTTGAGGAGGGTTGCCATCTGCTCGAGAAATTGAATTCATTTAAATTTATAAGATAACTGCTGCGTTATGAGTATTAAACAGTGTTAAGAAGGCTTTATTTCTAAAATATTTTAAGAGGGTTGCCACCTGTTTGAAAATTGATAAGAAAAATTATACATATGGTCATCAAACTTAAAGAGATTTAAGAGAGTCTAATTTCGAAAAAAATGTGATAAGCATTTCCACCTCTTTGAAAAATTTATTCAAATTGAATTTATAAGATAAATAATACAAAATGTGTATCAAACTTAAAGAAGTTTTAGAGGGCCTAATTTCGAAAATATTTTGGATGAGCGTTGTTACCTGTTTGAAAAATTTATTTAAAATAAATTTTAAAGCTACCAAGTGAAAAGTATCTTTCATTCGGGAATATTTTTCAATAGGGTTGTCACCTTTCTAGAAAGTTCTAAGAATAAGTTCCAAAAATATAAAAATTAAATGAAATATTTCTAGATGGGTTTCGAACGAAATGTGATCGTGAAAGCTTTATTTAAAAAAAAAATTTTAACGCCTAGATCTTATTCAAAGCCGTAAAATCAAAAGTTTTTAATTACCAAAGAATTTACAACAAATAATCAACGAAGGTGCCTAAAGACTTTGAGCCAGAATTTTTTTGAAAGTGTTTACAATGACTTTAAATATTTATTAAAATTTAATCACAATCTTTTGTAAAGTTTCACACCAAATGAAACGCCAAAACAGTATCTACGACGCATGTGACCCGCCAAAGTATTTTAAATTTATCAACTATAACGAAAACAGTGTAACGAGGCAAAAGGCGATCTACATAAATGGCGGGTCAACGTCTGCCCGGGCCTATTGGTAAAACAATAAAATTGGTAGGTTGGATTCTCATATTTACAATTGGTCAACACAAAAGATATTGCTTTCCAAAATGGCAACGCCAGACAACACGCAAGAAAAACAGCTGGCTTCTACTCTACTACTACTGACTACTATCTTGATATATAATACAGAAGCTGAAGAGTTCCTATCTGCCACGCAACTTAATAATAAAATAAAGACGATATACAAAAGCAATGGTCTGATGATGATTTTGTGATTTTGAGTTCAGGGAAATCAAATATCATTTATGAGTTGATTGAGCTATCAAAATAATTTCGTTTAGTATTTTGTGTGCCATAAATAAAATTTTCACATAGTAAAGTTTACTGTAAAGTTACTGGCTAACCAAACCAAGTAGACTTCGATTGCGGGCTACAATAGCGAGTGCAGCTTTGGCCGCAAACAACAAATGCAATGGTAATTGCTATAACAATGAAACTGAATGAACGTATGCAGTAAACCGTAGCAACCTGCACTGGCCAATGCTAGTGGTTACTTTCACAAAAAAGCTTCAAAGCTTATTTTCAAGTAAACGTCTTCTTTGTGTTATAACATTTTCATAGGTTTTTAGTTTGCCAAACAAAGTTTTCTTTCATCGGCTATCAAATGGACATACAAACATACATATCAACGATTTTTATATTTTCACAGCTAATGAGAGCTTTATGTGCTTGTAAATATGTATGTATGTATATACTCGTAATTAACGTATTCTCTATGATGAAAGTAAATATCTAGAAAAAAAAACGACGAAAGTAAAAGTTAAGCTATGGAAAATGAAAATTGGATTCGTTCGAAAATTAATGCATAAATTGTTGTAGCCACACCTCAGTTCACATGCATCAAAAACCCGAAATCAAATACTTAAAAATTTTCTGGTATCCGCATTGGAAAATCAAAGTGCCACATTGCTAATATCTGTCGCAATTGAAGCATATCAAAGTTTGTCTAAGTTTTGTTTTCGGCAGCTCCAACTAAAAAAGTTAAAAAAAAGTCGCTTTCTGCTTACCAAAGAGTCAACTTCACACGACAACTAAGTAGCCAGTCAACTACTTAGCAGCCTGGCTAGACGTCCGACTGACTAAACGCCGTCCAACTGGCAGACCGCCGCCCAACTTAGTCACTCTGCTCCGCATTAAAGCGAGTCATTGTCTTACTTGCATACACGCTTGCTGTTATTCACCAGTTGTTCATATTTATTATAATCAACCATTTTTCGCTGCATAATGTTTCCTTTTTTGTATATTTTTTTTTTTACCGCCATGTTTTTCTTATTTTTTTTGCTATATATATTTTATAAATTACAACAAGTTTTTTAGTTGCTGCAAGTGACTGGTTAAATGTGCAACATCGAAATCGAAAAATGCGCGCTCAATTGCTTGGCTGGTAGCTTATCGGCGAATAGTGATTAATGTATGTATATATGTATGTAGTTGTGGTACGAATATGTTCGTTTATATTTACAATGTATGTATTTACCACATATGCATGCATTCATGCTCTTAATATGGCGTTGGCATGAAAATGTGGCAGCTATGCGGAAATGAGGCGTGTGTAAATGTGTAAAAAAGTAATGCACTTACATACATAACTACGAACGTATGCAATGTACTTGGTGCATATGTATGAATGTGTCTATGTTGTGCTTGGTAGAGATACTGGGGCGGAGGTTGTGTTGTAAAAATTTACAATTTTAACCAATTAAGCTGAGGTGCAAGCAATTTTCCTGCAAATATTTTTTTCATAATTTTGGGGAAAACCGAACTGTGCGATCATATACCCGCACAAAAAATGTTTTAAAATTTTTGCATTAATGTGCCTATCTCTTTGTAATATTTACTACATAATGACAGCGAGTACTACAGAGTCTTCACTTTTGGTTTAAGTGGCTTTCAAAAAAAAATTAAGTTTAGCGGGGACTTGTTCAAACGGCAAAAATTTATTTTAAAATTTTTATTAAAAAATCTACTTGGCTTTGCAAAAACATATTCGTAGCCTTTTTCTGTATCTTTCATTTTTTGATAGTTGTCATTTATAAAAGGAATTATTGTTATTTTAGGAATGTACAGTGAAGCCCAGATATAAAATATCGAAATCTCGATACAAAAAAATTCAAATTTTTGATAAATATACTTTTAAGTACAGTTTCATTTTTTTACAACGGGTCCCTAACTTTCAATATATTCAGAATAAGCTTTGACTGTCAATATCTCTGAAGGTTTGCATGCCTTTCGTTTATATTCTTCGCTATACATAAGTATGTATCGAGGTTTTACTGTATTTGTTTTTATTGTTCTATGTACAAGTATTTAGAATTCCATTTCGCACTTTAACCCTCTAATACGGGCGGCAAATGTAACCTATTTTTATATTAAACAATCTTTGTTTCAATATCCAATTTATGTGGCTAAATATTTGCAAATACGCACACTTTTCAATATTCATACATACAGTGACTCAAACAACTCTATACAATATTTAGGAAAATTCAGCAAATTTTCATCTAAAATTTCAACTTTTTGATCTGAATCTTTAGAACATTTTCGGGGACTCAAACAAATAACCGCGTGGTGATTTTTTTTTAAATATTGGTAACATTTTTCGAGCTAATTGTTTTTTTTCTATAAAAATGTTGTCCATTTTTAGCCAAAACCATATAAATCCAAGATTCAAACTTATAACAAATTTAAGAAAGCCCAACGAATTTTCATCAAAAATATCAAACACCAATGGGATTTTTTAGGCGTTTGAAACTTGCACGTTATGAGACTAAAATTGTATGGGCTATAAAGCTGCTTACCCAAAAATATTCTAAAGATTCAGATTTAAAAGTATAATTTTTTTAAGTTTTTTATGAAGTTTTAAACTGTGAAAGTTTTTTACTGAAAAAACATTATGAATATTAAAAAAATTAACAAGTGGTCACTTCCATTGATGGTTTTTACCAAGAAAACAAAAATACCACAATTCGGTGAAACAATTAGATTATCTACCGCCTACGATAGATTTAAGGAAAAACTCTCAGGTGAAATTTGCTTCTAGATCTAGATCTAGGTTTGGAGTAGATGCTGGATAGTCGAGAAGAACTCTACTGAAATCTAAACTGACAGGTCCAAAATGGACTGCGGTGTGGGTGCGGGGTGGTTCTCTGACATTTTCAATGTCTCTATCTCTCGTTTCGTCTACCTAACTTTGCTAGCATCTTCCAAGCGGAAGTACTGGGAATCGAAAGGGCTCTTAAAGCATTAGAGAGGAACTGTGAAGCAATACGAAAAGCATAAATTTTCTTAGATACAAAGCAAAATCTAAAACAGCCAGATATTGAAAATGTGCGTTAAGCTCGGCGGCCAAGTTAATAGACATCTCTCTCATCTCGGCCATTGGAACATACATGGAAATTAGGGGGCTGATGAGTTGGCTAAGGCCAGAGCGTCCTTTGATAAATCCGAAGCAGAGACAATAAATTGTCCACTCGGGCTCATCAAAAAAGAAATGCATCTGCAATTCACACGTATGGCTGATACACGTCGAAAAATCCTTCAAACCGGCAAAACTTCTAAAGAGGTCGAGGAAAGATATTGTCAAATTAACAGCCGTGATAACTGGACATTGGCTTATTGGTGAACATGCAGCTAGAATGGGGCTTCCATACAACCCTCCGTGCCGTAACTATAATCTTGAAAGAAGTAAGAAACGGTCCTACACTATCTTTGCGAGTGCCCAGCATTGACAGGAATAAGGCATAACACACTCGGGAGTTTTTTCATCCGAAGTTTTGGGGCGATCTCCAAATTCACCATTACTAACCTAAATAGATTCATTGGAAAATCCAAATGATTTAACGAACCCACCAAATCATGAAAGTAGATACAAATCAAAGGTCCCAGAGAAAGCGCAGTAAAATGGTGCTATCAGCATTAATGGGGTCCTGGGCATGTACTAAGTCGACGCTTCTACCAAACAATCAACCAACCTATCGAACTTGGTAATTTTAGTAATTTATGTTTCAGTTTGGTAAATTTTTTCAATACGTAGTTACACGTTTCTTAAAACTATGTTTACATTACAAATTACCTCACATAAATCAAGTAGGTTCAAGTGTGGTTTGGACTTGATTAAAAAAAAATGGTTGCATATGTACGTTTAGACATTTTTATAAATTTCCTCAACAGTGGGGGCTAAAATAAATGACAAAACATTTTTTTCATTATTTGGTTCTTGATTAAAGATAAATTAACTCATTTCTATTTAAAAGATTTTACAAGGCGAAATTACTTGATTTCAGCATGATTTGCTTATAAATTACAAATGAGCCGTAAATTAAGATAATGTGAACATGCTTTAAGTAATTTTCACTAATTTTAAACCATCAAGGCCAATATAGGCCCTTTGCTATGCCATTGAAATACAGTCCCTTGAGATGCTGAAAATCTTACCAAAGCTTACTGCACTTTTTTGATGCTATGAACCATGCCATTGTACTTTTTTCCAACTTTTCTCGAACAAATAGTTTATCAAGTGCGCATTTTCTTCTTCTGCTTTAAGCCGGACATAAATGCACGGGTTAAAATATTTTGTTCTACAAAAACTATCTTAATAAATTTAATATCACAGCTTGTCAAAGTTTTATAGAAAGCTGAGAAGACGCTGCATGATATTAGCATAAACATAATTTTGAATTTGCTATTTTTAAAATTATTTATTTCAAATTCATTACAACATTTGACTTTGATCTCCAAAAAAAACAAAATCGCTTAAACTTAATTGCATGTTTTCTTAATTTCCTAGATTTCAATGTCCGCAACTGAAAATAGAAATGTCTTTTGACTATGACATGTGATTTTGTGATTGCCACACCCAATAATTGAAGATATACCGAAGATTTAACTTAAATCTACCGCCGTTCGAAATTTAATTTAAATATTAAATATCAACAGATTTAACGTTAAATTTCGTCAGCGGGCTAAACCTTCATTTAGTCTCGCAACGGAGACATAGTATTACATATTACATATTACATATTTACAAATATGAAATTTATCACGCCTCTATAAAGTTATTTAAAAAATGCACATGGAACTAATCAAATTTATGAATGCTTACACGATTATGCATGAGTGTGCATTTTTAATTGGGTTCAAGAAAGAAAGTCCATGCGCATAATTTTAGTTTGTTTACGCTATAACCACCAGAAAATGCAAAACTAAATTATCATCTATTTATTTCTGCTTTGATGACTTTTAAGAGGTAGAGAAATTTGGTAATCATTACAAGCAAAGATAATCTGATTATACCTATTAAACTTACATTCATACCAACTTGTGCTCTTAAAATCTTGCATAGTTCAAAGGAAAATATTTTGAAGAGTTCATAAATTGTGCACACGGAACGCATGCCTAACGTTATGCTCAGCGACACACAGGTGCTGTGGATTTCATTTCATATGTATGAGCTAGACATCTGCACAAGTGCGCTTGGTTCTATCTAATCCATTAGCGAATAAGAAAAGTGTAAAAGGCAAAAATTAATAAGGCATGTGAAGAAAAGTGAAATGAGCAATGAAGAAGGCAAAACAAAGCGCAAATTGGGAATACGGGAATTGGGAACACTCAAGCAAATACGATTGGAAAGTTACAGAAACAAGACAAAGTGCAGACTACATATTAACGAATCAGCACTGATAACAAGAGCTAATAGACGTTAATTTTCTTTGAGATAACGTGACGTTGTTATGCTTGGAATGCAATGCATGCCAAACAGTTTCAGAACTGGGCAACTATTTTCAGCAGTTTTTAGATTTAAAGGAAGAGGTGCCAAAATGACAGATAATGACAAAATAATCAATATTTCGTCTCTGGTTAATAAATTCGAAAAATGAACTGGGCACCTTTCTACGTTTAGATATAGATTTGTATAAAGTTTATACCTAAATACTTTAAAATTTTTTTTCTACTTTACTTCAACAATAAATTGCATCTCTTTAGAAAAAAATGGAATATTTTGAATAGTATAAAATGAAAGCTTAAATATTATTTTCCAAAATAACAATACCCGGCGTGCTTCACTGTCATTAAAAGTAGTTTTGTGCTGTTACTGCCTCGTAAAACTCTAATGGTCTCATTCATAACAAATAAAATAGATTAAAAGAGCCTTATGAAAGGAGGTTCGCAAACGAATTTTCGATTTATAAATCATTCTTTATTTTTTATAAATATGGGAGTTAGTATATTTTCGAAGGTATTTACAAAGTCGGTAGATTATCGACTTTCTCCTGGAAATTTAATTTATAATCAAATAACTTGAGTCTACATATCGCGTACTTTCTTCAATGGTGTTATATAAATTTTTCAAATAGGTGGCAGCGTCCCTCAAAAATATTTTCGGCAGGAACTTTTCTAAACCTCTTTAGTTTGATACCAATATTGCAATATTTAATTCATCTTATTAATAACATTAGATTAAAATTTTCAAACAGATGGCAACCTTCTACGGAAAAGATTTTGTCTGTGGGCCTTCTAAAATCTTTTTTATCTCTCCATATTGCAACATTTAATTTATCCTATCAATTTACCTAAACTGCAATTTTTAAACGGGTGGCAACATTGCGTTGTTATTCTACTAAAATAAATTCCAATAATTTACTACAACATTACGAAGTAGGTAAGAATTCTCATCGATTGATTTGATTCACATTGCTTTTACTGGCCTTCACTGTTTACTCTTTCAAAGTATAATGCTAATGAGAAATTAGCCATAAAGTTGTTTTGCTTGCTTGCTTCTCCCTGTACTCCTGAATTGAATTGCTCGTTCAGAAAAAAATCTTTGCTCTATTATGCTATAAGAGCAAATGACTTGAAACTTGTTTTAAGTATACTTGTGCAGCTGTCTAATACTTACATATGAACCCGTTGCCTGCTCCACCACAGCATACTAAAGACTTAGGCGAGCAACTCGTTTTACTAAGACAAACTGCAGTTACTTACATACATATGGGCATATGTTATATAGAAAATATTTTTGACTGTCCACAAGGCAAATATTTCCAGTAGCCATAACGGTAAAGCAAGTGAGTAAATACGCATGCATAATCAGCAAGAGATAACTAATTAAAATTACAAAAAAAAAAATATATATATATATATATGTATATATAAAATTTTGCTATTTTTAATGTTAGTTACGAAAAGCTCAAACACCGCTAAAATTTATTTTATGTAAAAATATTTACATATCTTGCGTTTGTTAAAAAACTTTTTGACATTAAAATTAATAATCTTCCCTTTTGATGTAAAATAACTGCTGGCGATAGACGCCACGAAGACAAGTAGTTGCTGCCGGTTTTTTGTTTTTGGTTGAAACAATGCAGTATGCGGCATTTATGATTTAACGGTGCTGTACAGCAGACAGTGTGTTTATGCACACCATGAGCACATGTAACATCAGCTGTATATATATGTAAAAGTGTCCAAAATGAAAACGTTGTGCTATTCAAAGAAAATATTACATCTTTGCAACTAAAACACTTTCACGCTTCGGTTATTCAAATTAACCCCAACAAATTGTTAGTAAATACATAGAGGTGTTAGCAAATGGTGAAGTGTATAAAAAGAGCAGAGCGGAAAACGGGGGTGCGCTGCTTGGAGAGCTATAATATGAATGTGTACATACACCAGCGCCAGCTAAACAAAAAAAAAAACGACGTCTGCTAACGGCAATGACCGTGGTGGGCGGCAACAAACTATGCACCTTTTCATAAACAACAAAACAACAAAACGTTTTTCCAAAATTTTCATACACCATAATTTTAGTAAACAAACATAGATTGTAGTAAATTACAGCGTAAAGTGGAGTCGGCACCGATTTTATATGTGCGTGTGTGTGTGGGGTGAAAAGCAGACAATTTCGCGATTGCAATCGCAGCTAAGACAAATGGCAGCCACTTTGGCTGGCAGTTAGCTGTGAAATTTCCTCCCAAAGCCAACTGGAGAAATGCTTAGATTTTTAAAAAAATTTTTTTTTTTTTGTGAGAGCTAGTGCACATTTTCAAAGGCAAGGTAAGGCAAGGCAAGTGGCGTTGTTTTTGCTCTTGTTATGAATCTTCTTTTTTATTTTGCTTTTGTTGCAAAATTTGAAATTTTGAAAATGAAAGCACTTGAAATATGCGATGCGGCGTAGACAAGCGTTAAGTGTTAATTGCTGCTGTAAAATGCAACAAAGCATAACTTTTGAAAAAGAAACTGAAATTTGGCAGATTATGCGCTCGGAAATGTGCAAATGTATGTACATATTTAGACATCAATGCATGTAACGAAAGCGTTTGAAATATTTTACTTTTTATCATTTTTATAACTTATAAATTTCGCAAGTATTTGCACAATTTTGCACACTTTTATTATATTCTACAACATACAAATAAATGGTCGTACATATGTATGTAAGTACGTTTTTTCTTAAATAAATTTTCAATTTACTAATAAATAATTTCTTTTTTTGCTCTCTTTCATTTCTTAACAGCTGCTCGCTTGCTTGCTTTCCTTACTCGTTTCCCGCTTATTGCACTTGCGCTCATTTTAAAGTGCAGCAAGATAAATTAGCATAAAGACTCAACAACAGGTAACTGACACCAAAATTGCGCAATAGACCGTAGCGAATTTTTTCCTTCTCCTTATTTCTCGATATGCGCTTATTTTATAATAAAAGTATTGCTTTTCGAATAGCAGCATTGGTTTTTTTAGATATATATGTACATATATACATACTATATGTACTTGTATCCATATTATCCATGCATAGAGTTTCCGTTATTAAATTTCAGCTATCAGTGTAAAGCACATTTAAGTTATAACAACAAAATTACAAAAACACTGAGCGATATTGAATCATATTTAGTTTGCTTACGTTATCAGTAACAGCAGTTAGATTCATATGTATGTATATCGATAACACTTTCAAATAATCGATAACTCATGCAATAGTCGTTCAATCGATGAATACTTATATAGATAGATACGTACAAAAAAAAACTAATTTTTTTTTTGATGATGCACCCTAATGTACATTTAAGAGCATATAATTTTATTCCGCTTGTATAGAATTATTCACACATGGCGGCATAGTTTTCTGTCACATTGATTACCACAAAAATTGTTTCACTTAGCCGCCGTCATGTGCACAATTTGTTCGGTGAAAATTCTTCGAATCACTGATGCTTGGTGGTCTACGACCAGCAGAATGCGAATTGCTCAAAGACTGTTATGCTATAGCGCGACAAGTAAGCAGAATAAATAAAACATGATGAAAGAGTTTTTAGACACAAAATGAAAACAAAGTCTCGCCACCTCAACAGGTTTACTATTATTATTTGTTATTATGCCTGTATATTTGCAAAAGGAAATCGGATTAGATGACTAGTAGGCTGTGGCATGACTAGTCATAATTTGGTATAATTGGTGAACTTGTCTAGAATAGAAATAATGGAAAGACCTTCAAAGGTGAATGGCAAAGGGGGAGCAACAGGAGATTGGAAAGCAAAAGTGTAATGACTTTTAAAATTTATAGTTTTACACTTGACAATTTTGCGAGCCTAAATTTTTTGTTTCTTTTTGTAGTAATTTTTTATCCAATGCCAAGAACTGGTTCAAAGAGGAGTAGAGGTTTCGAGAACTATGCGTCAACAGAGAATGTTCAATTACATGCTTATTTGTGTTGGTAACTAACTAGTAATGTCAGCCGGTACTTGAATGTAATCTAACCTATTCTGTCTATAAACAGTTTTCTTTTGAAAATTTACCTCTAAAAATTTCACTGCAAAAACTTATACAAATGCTAAGTAAACAAAGCTATAGTTACATAATAGCTGTTTTATGAGCTTTTTATGAAAGCTTTCTTATTTCTTTAAGGCAGTGCAAAATTTCCATAACAATTAAAAGCAAAAGTAATAGCGCAAAAATACGATGAAGCTTGTCAAAGAAACCGGGGAAATAAATATTTGCGCACACCAACAACTACAAATACAAAGACCGTTGCTGACCTTTGCTATAACCGCTGCCATAGCAGCTGTTTGGCATGTAAATGTGTTGGTTTTTGTTGTTGGCACTATAATTTAAGTGGTTTTGCATTTAAATTTAATGATGTCTGTCAAAATAAGTAAACAAAAAATTTAGCTAAATATTTGCAATTTTAAAAATTATAATTATTCACATGTTATTGTGAAAACATAGTTGTTGTTTTTTGCTTTTATGTAACACATATGTAAATATGTTTAGTTAATATCAGTAGGCTTGTTATGTAATTTTTTTTTTGTTACTGTTTTGCTATTTCGCTTGTAATAGAAACTATAAAATATTCCTTTTTATTTGCGCCTCTCCTTCTTGACCTAAGCAAAAGACTTAGGCGCCGAACTTGCTTACAATGTGCCCGTGTTTAGAGTTCATTTCTTTCGCCAAACTTTTAACTACCTACTTTGGCTATATCGAAGTGAAAAAGTCTAAGCTTTTTCACTTTTTAACAATCTGCTTTTAATTTGTTGACTGCATTTTGGGGTTTTTTGCTTTTGCCTTTGCTATAAAATATTTTTTGGACATTTCGCTTTAACGACAACGGAAATTCCCAACATAAATTGCAAAGACGTTGAGTAACATGTATAGGGACAGTGAAAAATGCAAATTATTTGAGGCAGATATAATATCCAAAGAGAGTAAAACAAAATGAACTAAAATAAAATAAGTCAAATTAAATTAAGATATTTAAATAAATTAAAGAAAAAATATAGACAAAAAATAAAATATATTATATTAATTAAAAAGGAAAAAAACGAAAATAAAAAATTTATAAAAGTTAGACAAAAAAGGAACAACTAAATCTAATTAAACTAAATTAAATAAAAAAAGCGCATATAATTAAAAAATAAATAAGTAAGAAGAATCAAATTCGTATATTCTAGTTAAAAAATTAGATAAACTAAAATGTTAAGGTCATTAATAGTATAAAAAATAAATTAAATTAAGATAAAGCAAAATTAAAAAAATAATAATGTTAAATGAAATAAACTAAAAAAAGGTAACTAAATTAATTCTAAAAATAAATAAAAACTAAACCAAGCAAAATAAAAGAAATAAGAAGAAAAAAATCAAAAGGGAAATATAAAGTAAAACAAAAATGTATAAAATATAGCAAAAAATTTAAGAAATAAATAAAACCAATAATTATGTAAAAAAGTCTATAAAATAATATAAATATTTAACACTATAAAATAAAACAAAAAACATAAAAAAAAAAATAAAAGAAAAAAACAAAAAAGATTAGGTACAGTAAAGTGCTAATAAATACAATTTAAATCAAATAAAACAACAAAAAATAAAATAAAAAAGTAGAATAAAATACCAACTAAATAATAAAATAAATAAATAAATTTAAATAAATTAAAGGTCCACAAAATAAATTATATAAAAAACATAAGATAAAAATTAAATAAAATTACTTGAAATAAATTTATAACAAATAATTAAAACTAGAAATCAAAAAATAAAAATTAAATATTGTTAAACTTGTAACCAAAATAAGAGAAATAAAAGAAAATAAATCAAAAGGGGAAAATAAATTTTAAAAAGTCTAAGATATTAAAAAATTAAAAAAAATAAACTAAAGCAATTATAAAAAGAAAATAAGACAGTTAATTAACCTAAAAAAAGCATATAAAAATAAAAATAAAATTAAGTAAAATAAATTAAATAAACTTTAATCAATATTATTGATTTAAAATAATATTTTAAGTCAAGCATAAACTAAATAAAAGAAATAACGTAAACATAATTCAATAAGGGAAAATAAATCAAAAAGGAAAATTTAAACACAAAATTAAACAAATACAAAGAAAATAAAAAAGTTAATTGAAATAAATAAACAAATTAAAACATAAATTAAATAAAATGAAGTAAAACAGAACGAAATATATATTCAAAAATAACGTAAATTAAATCTACAATTAAATAAAAATTAAACATATAAAAAAGATTTAAGAAATACAACAAAATAAATCAAGAATTAAAAATAAATTTAAAAAATACACAATTTAGAACATAAAATTAAACCAATTAAAAAGAGAATAAAAAAGTTCAACTATATTAAAATAACAAAAAATAAAATAAACTTTAACAAAGTAAATTATATTAAAACTAAAATTAGATTAAAGTGAGAACATTGACAAAATAAAATAAATACAATAAATAAATCAAAAGGCAAAAATAAATTTATAAAATAACATAAATTAATATAAAATAAAATCAAATAAAATAAAATAATGGTAAACAATTTAAAGGCGAAAATCTAAAACAAGAGGAAATTAATTAAAAATCTGATATCAAATGACATCAAAATGTCACTCGCTTACGGGAAAACAAGTAAAAACAAAACCTAAGACGTCAGTAAAAGTAGTGCCCATACAGAACGTCCAACCATAATGTCTGTAAAATATCTGTACAAAAGAGGCACTAAGAAAAAATAAAAACGTTGCTGTCACGCAGCAATAAATTCCAAGTCTTGCATTTAATTGACCCAATTCCTGGTGCGCACACGCACCCCACACCTTCATTTCAGTGTAAAAATAAATACAAACATACATACATGTGTACATGCATGCGTGTACATATTAGAACATACAAGCGACAGCCCATTTTGTTGTAATAAAAAGAATAGAAATCAATATATCGAAGACCGTTTTATGCTGTCGACGCATATTTGAATTTATGCCAAAGCAATTCCTACTAAAAATATGTATTCTTTGGGACAACAACAGACACACTCGTAATACATATGCACACACCCATTCACACTCATGCATACGAGTATGAATGTATGTATATCAGCAGCACCACAATTGATTAGCTAATCAGCAATTCTAAACACACACACGCTCACTCAACACATCGGTCATTGGCGATGGTTATGGCGCGGCCACTCTAACAACCAACAAGCAGTCATTTACATAACTAACCAGGCAAACGTCAGCCAGTCATTAACACTGTCCAAGTCAAGTTAAGTCAATTCGATTTAAACTTAAAAAAAAAAATATGAGCCATTCCTTGCCAACGGCGACAAATGCCACAACTCACGAAGTGGCAGTAAAATAGAATGATAAATAATGATGGAAGAAATACGAATTTTTGTAATGTTGTAGTAGACATAGAATTGACAGAGCTAAGCGCTTCATAGGAAGAACCATGGATTAAATTATGTACATATGTATGTATGCAATTGCAAAGAAATGACAAAATAGCCGAAAGAGGTAACAAAAGAAGCAAAAGCAGAGGTGGGCTGCCAATAATTGCCAATAACATAAAATGTCAGCAAACAAATTGACTAAAATTTAGCAAACATAGTAGGCATGTCTGTAATTAATATTCGACACACAGCAATGGAACGAAAGAGCGCCAATGAGATTTACATGTTGAGGATTAAAACATAAGACTACTATATCTGAATCGAAACCTAAAGCAAAATCAATTCCATTGAATAATTACCTTTTATATTTAAACACTGCGAAAACTACTCGTATTAAGCAAAATCCACTTAGTACTTTTGGAGAAAATTAATTTAAAAGCGTATCGTCTAAATAATCTATATATATAAAACTGAGTGTCAAAATAAAGGGCTTGGCCTGTAGAAGTGCAATAGGGGTTTATTTTTTCGAAAAGAGATGCCACCTTTTAAAAAACGAATTCAAGTTATTTAAAATAATAAATCAACTATTTCTATGTGGGTATCAATTGAAATTGTTTTGAAAAGGCTTCATATGATAACTAAATATAAGAGGGTTGCCACCTGTATTTAACATAAATTTCAATTAGAATTGATGTAATTAAAATACGTATCACCCTGTGGGTGCCAGACGGAACAGGTTTAAAAAGGTGATATTGAAAATATTTTTCAAAGGGTTGTCACCTCTTTTAAGAGTCGAATTTAGTCAACTTATACACACGATATAGGATATATTAAAATACGGGTGTCAAACAAACGAGTGATAAGAAATTTTTTGTTTGGATATATAGCATATAATTTCGGTCTTATCAACGATCTCTGAGGGATGAATGGACGTTAACGAAAATTTCGCCAATGTAACTAAGTACTTTCTGGTATTGAAGACCATTATTCTGGAATCTTGTAAACTAAAAAATTTATTTCGATATTTTTTTTAAAAGTAGTCTTGTAAGAATAACATCCCTGCAAACCAAAGTTCCCGAAATCTTAAGGAGTATCTAATTTATGAAAAGATTTTTTTACGATTCTTCAAAGAAAATTGTATGAAGTGGTTGACACGAACTCGTAAAGAAATTTTTGTACGAAAATTCTCAAAAAAAATCTGCAAGAAATTCTTTACATAGCAGCATTATTTTCATTGCTTTTGCGATTTTATTTCATTTTAGAAACTTTGGCAAAATATCGGATGAGATCTTTACGAACTCTTTAAAATTTCTCTACAATTCAGGGATGGCATACATATTTTCCAGAAAGTGAATAAATGTATTTTTATGAATGTACGTACATAGCTACCCAGCTCAATATAAGTGGTTATAACTGCACATGCCCTGCCCCCTCTATGTCGAAGGTGTTTGATTGATGCGTGATTACTCTTTAAGCCGCCGCATCTCCTCTTTCTTGCGGTTATTGTACCTGCAATGTTGCAAGTGCAAAACCACTAGCAGGCAGCTTAGTTACTTATGTTTACGTTTTTCTTGCTACAAGCGTTTTTGTTGGATGCGCAAATTCACAATTCGCAGCGGCAACGCATTGTCTGCACAGCTCCCCACTGCAGCTACCATCAATAAGAGTGGGACTAGTGGATCCAATGTGAATCTGAAACTTGTTTGCTTATTTTCACAGCTTTTTACATTTATGCATATCTACATGTATATGAATATACGTTTGTCTTCTGCTAGCTTTGATGTTGTTTTCTTTATTTTTTTTTGCATAAACCTCTGGCAGTTATTGCATAACATGCAACTGCGCATCCCCTCTATGCGCCTGCCGGCAGTCAAAGTGCGCATTTTGCTCACGATTTTGTTTTGTTTAGCCTTTCTTGTTTACATATATATATGTATTATATTTTATATGTTGTGTACTGGAGTCATTTGCACATTTTCTGCACTTTTTAGTTAGCAATTACTCTAACAATAAGTAATGCACTTACTTACACTTGCTACTAATATTAAAGAGGAGCTACATACATACTTTAGTTTGCTTAAGCATTAACAAATAGAATTTGCAAACTCGAGAAATTACCTCAGCGGCTAATGTGAGCCACTGTGTGTTGCAAAAGTCATTTAAAGGAAATCATGCTAATTGAAGATACAGGCATTTGATAAATTTTGCTCATATTTGGCAACACAAACCTACGTATGATGATTTTGACGTAACTTACTATTTTTGATTACTTAAGTAGGCGAAAAGCTAAAGCATTGAATTTTAAAGGGTTGGGCTAACTTAAGTAATACTTAGAAAAGCTAGTTGGTTGACATTGAAATAATTTAATGTAGCTTTTTGAGTCATCGTTAAAAATCTTCAATGCCAATTTTTATATTCGAACAGACTTTTTAACATATGTAGCATCTGAAACAAAACTGTATTAGCATCATTCATTTAACTTTAAAATACTAGGCATGTCTTCCGTCCAAACTCTCTTTTTATTACATAGACATGATAAAACTCTACAACAACTGTGAATTCAACGGAACATTTTCAAGGCAGTAGTACACTCTGCACAGGCGTAGAAATATTTTTTTAGAATACTAGCAAAGTAAAGTGACTTATGCAGGGCGCGGAAGTGTGCAGAAGTCGAGTCATGATGCATTCGTTTCGGCATGACGAAACTATTACTCTACTATGATTAGGCGCGTAATGTGCGGAGTGCATACGTTTACAAGACAATTATGGCAATTCTCTTTCAACTCACCGCAGTCTTTCGAAAGACAAACGGCTTTTGTAGGGTAGTTGTCAAATCTGACTCTGTTCTGTCTTTCGAAAGACTGATTAAAATATCTGCTAACGAGGAGGTCTAATCTTTATTCTGTTTGCCTTTTAGCAAAAAGTTATTTAAAAATGAAATTAAATTAAAAATACATACATATACATATATTTTTCTAATTAAAAAAATAAAATCAAAAATTTAAAAGCAAATTAGATGAAGGACAGATTTAATAAAAAAAGACAAAATAAATAAATAAATTTTCTAAAAATAAAAGGAAATAAAAAAGAAATATTTTTTTTTTCAAGCAACAAAATCTAAAACTTGAATAAAAAGTAACACACTAATTTAACTAAAAAAACAATTAATTAAGTTCCTAAAAGTTAAATAAAATTTAAACAATAAAATTCAAACAAAATAGAGTTTAAAAGAAAAAAAAATAAAGAAAAACTTAATAAATTTCAAAAAATCAAATTAAATTAAAAAATTACTTCTCATTTCAAAACGCTAAAATTCAAAAATGAAAAGAAAATTAAATTCAAAATTTAAAAAAATTGCACTAAAAATTTAAAAAGAAAAAAAATGTATTAAAAAAAAAGTAATTGATATATAAGTTTTTAAAAATTCTTTTTATATATTACAATCTAAAAATTTAATTCCTGGCTAGCACATCGGCGCTGCAATTTTCTTAATATCTCTCCATGTCCCGGCGCCCATATGAGGCTGATCTTGAAGATGCAAATGACAGATTACACAGGCCAACAAAAATAAAAATAAAACATTTTTGCGGCAAATGTTAAAGCTGTTTTTGATAGGCTTTTTTGGCTTTTGTACGGAGCTTTTTGAAATTTTTCGGGAATGTTTAGGTAAAATGGTACATCCTAATCTTAACATTCGGTTCGTGACAATTTCAAACCAATTACATTCATGCCAACCGGCAAAGACCGTATTGCATGCACTTGATTAATTTTCAATTTTTGAATCTTCATTTATTTTTCACGCTTAACACCCTGCATTTATGTTTAAATTTGCAAGTTAATTGCCGCCCACGCACAACGGAAAGCAGACGAAGACAACGAGCGCCTACAGCAGCAAATGAGGCAATAAAAATTAATCGACTACAAAAAAATAAAAAATTAAATAACCAGCCATGCAACCAATCGTGCCACAAAAATCCCATCATAGTAGCTAAACTGCAATCTTCGCTTGCGAGTGCACCCGGGAAAAAACCAGCAAAGTGTTATGAGTAGCGATGGGAGCGGTGGCAGCCAACATTCGACACTTCTGCTTCTTCAATGAGTGGCTGCAGCATCGCTGAGTGCCGCATTAACTTACTTACGTGCATACATACATATGTTATTAGCGGATTTCATTTTTGTTACTGTTTCATTGCTGCATATGCATATACCGTAAAGCGTTGCCTGTGAGTGCCGTTGACGGAAACTGGAACTAAACGAAGAGAAGCAGCTGGGAGAACATAGCTGTTATTTTTACTTTTTTTTTGTAGACTTGCCGCTCTAGGTGATGCGACTGTTGCATGCTTTGAACGTTTAAGATGTCAAAATAAAAATACACATGTGAATGTTGTAAATTACTGTATACAAATAAAAACAAACATATGTAAGTATGTACATATATACATTTGTTTACATCCAAAGAAATGAATATAAACTTAGCAAAATTATAGCATTTTTTATAATTTCCTTACTGACTTGCCTTTTAAAAATTACTTTAATAGTACTTTTGAAAACTAGAATTCAATCATAAAAAAATATATCTTTATATCGATGGCTGAGTGGAAGATCGCATATCTCGGCAGCCAGTTCGAAAACGCTTTATCTCAGAAAACTTTTCAAAAACGCCCAATTTTAGAATTTTACTAAAAAACATCCTATCTCAGAATTTGGTTGAAAAACGAGATAAGGTGTTTTTCAATAAAATTTTCTGAGATAGGGAGTTTTCGAACTGGCTGCCGAGATAGGTCAATCTTGCACTCAGCCATCGATATACAACTCAAGCACAACAGCTGCACCGATTTTATGATCTTTGAATTTTTGAATTTGTCTTCGCTCCGAATAGCAGAATAACTATTAAAACCACGGAAAAATTCACACAATAGTATATATGTGAAATAATAATTTTCTCTTAGATTTTACATGAAACGTCGTTTTTTGGCGATATCTTTAGAGCGGTTTGACTAATGCGATGATTTTTTTGGACGGTTAGAGGCGAAAATGCTTCCTAAAAATGTCCTTTAATGTTGAGTCTGAATTAAAGATAATTGGTAAAGAAGGTTTAAGAATAACACTTAGATTAAGATTAATGTGAGGATTAAGCAAAAATTAATTACGTAGATGAATATAAAGATAAAGTTAAAGTCAGAGATAAAAATTAAAATAAAGATAGGTACAGATAAAGACGAAATATGAAGGTAAATACATATACTTCATATAAGGACAAATTTGAAGATGATTATAAAGATGAAGAAAAGTATAAAGTTAGAGATAAAAATAAAAGTAAGGGTAAGGATAAAGATGGGAATAAAGACAAAGAAACGCCACTCACTCCAACTTAACTAACCTCAGCTCAACCCAAATTACCACAACTTACATATCTCAACACACCTCATCTCAACTGAGCTCCCCTCAACTCAAATAAATGCAGCTAAATTCACCCCAGCTCATCTCAACGCACCATAATTCACCGCAACTCACTTCAATTCCCCCCAGCTCGCCTTATCACACGTCAACTCAACTTAACTCGCCCAACTTTAACTCACTAATAACTGCTGGGGATAAAACTCATTGAAAATGTGATTCACACGACGATACACAAAGGAAACTTCATAGGCGAGGAAGTTCTCATTTCGAGAATTCCGATGATCCCAATCGATATATCATTCGAGTTTAAATGAGTTTTGTCTCCGATTCGTTTTACATTCGCCAGTACGATCAACAAAACACAAGGTTAATCCTTGAGTGTTTGTGGCCTTAATGGCTTTAGGATTTATTCCCCCAGCCTAAAATCAACCGGACAAAATCCCCGCAACAATAATCCAACCGAATAAAATCATCCGTTAAATACCCAGCAATTGGAGCTCCTGCAATGGGCTCTTCCTAAAACCGGTATTAAAAAGTTAACAAAAATATATATTATTTATCTCCAACAACTACTACAAAGATTTCCCGCGCAAAAAACCCCCCATAGGTAATACCTGCAAAGTAGTTATTAAACAAAAACAAGATATCAAATTAGCTCCAACAACTACGCACAAAACTGTATATAAACCTACATTTATTGGGGATCTCACTTGCTCTTCACTCGGCCTTTGCAGAACATGTTTCAACCAGTTTTTTTCTAATATTTTAGGCGGTTTGTTGAAACTTTGATTTTTCCAATACGGCTCTACATGCTCGAGATTTTCCCAATCAAATCTTGTTAACCCTATCAAGTGTGAATGACAAACTCAGTTAAAAATTATAGTTTCGATAACGTCATTAACGCGGTAAGGGCTTTTATTTCCTTACAACAAAAATTGCCGTTTCCCAAAACCTGCTCTCGTTTTCTTAAGTAAAAATTTAAATTGCTAGCAGTATTTCTTCCTAAAAATAAATTTCCGCCACACCAGACACGCTTCACTTGCTGCACGATTGCATTTGTAAATGGTCCCTCTTTAACTGTGAAGTGAATTATTGCACTTGCATAAGCAATAAAGTTCAAATGAATTATATTGAATATGAAATTATTTCCTACAACAACAACAACCAAAAATCCCCCGCATTAACAATAGAAATTTTGCATTGTTTAGTGTATCATAGCGATGTTGTAAGATTTTGTGAGAATCGGTTTCAAATGCGGCAGTTATTATTTAATTCCTAGTGAAATATACCAGCAACCAAAAAAAAACAGAAAAAAAACAAGCTACAACAATAGCAGCAGCAGCAGCAGCAAAAGTGGCAACAACACCGAATGCCACAGCAGCAGGCCAATGACATGACAAGAGAAGTATGAAGACAAAAACCAAAAAAAAAACGAAACGGAAAACTTAAGCGGCAAACTGCATGAATAAGCAAACGGCGTGCGAGTAAAATCACAGCCTCACTGTATGGTAATGTAGGTAGCACGTAAGCGTCTATGTATGTATGTACTAGATGGCACCAAAGAGTTAAAAATCAAGCGCAATTGAGACTGTAGAGGAAATAAATGCTGAAAAGCTTAGACAGCCACATATGTAGCTGCAACAAAGCCAATTGAATAATGAAGGGCGGAGTTACATATGAATTTTTCACTGTACATTACATGGATGGCGCTTTAAAATATTATAATGAGATACATATACATGTATGCATATGAGATTGTTAGTCAGCTATGTATGCCGGTAGTTGCATGCAGCGCGCTTTAAGGCCTACAGCAACTTGAAACTGAACATTATTGCTAGTCAAAATAAAGATGGTACGTCTCGCCCAGTATACACACAGATAAACATACATATGTACACCAATTTGTATTGTTCACCTGCAGCCCAACCACAACTTCATATATAAGCACTTAACCGGTGACAACGACCTTGAGCCGCAGCCTCAACTAACTACTTGGCTTCTAGCTTTGCAGCCACTCAGCGGCCTTATATGTATGTATATATGTAAGTAGCAGCACTATTGCTTGTATAAATTGGTGCTATTATTGTATATGTAGCAATGTATGCGTGATTATAATTTTAGCTCATTGCAGCTTTTAGATTTCTCTCAAAATACGCTGAACATGTTAACTTAAGAAAACAAAAACCGACCACGAACGACAAACAATTAAAACAGTACAGCGTCATAAACAAGCCGGAAGTACAATAAAGCCATATTCGTATGTGTATTTTTTAACAATTCAAAATTTCGATTTTTTTTTTTTTTTTTTTGTTTTCAATCTCAAGTACATTGTTCACAAATTGTATACATGCTTTTACTAATTCTTAAAAATTCGTTTAATGAAAATGTATCAAAATTATCTCACAACGATCTCAAGTACATACATATGTATGTACATGTGTTACAGAAAAGGCGGAAAATATTTAGCTACAGGAGTACGAAGCATTTTAGGCAGATAGAAGAACACACAGAAACAATTGCTCATACGCGTTGTTGGCCAAACGCCATGCCAAAGAGTACGGTAAAGGCATTGCGTCTAATAAATACATACAAATTTCAGGGTTTAAAATTTGTTATTTTGTATATAATACACTCAAAATGTTTACATTTTCTAAAAGCTTTGTTTCAAAAAACTCTACAGTAAAGTCTCACTTCCTCATGTGACTTTCAATAGCTTAAAAATAAGTATATTTTTGTCTTTATTTGACCAGGGCGAAATACCGAGTTATTTCGCTTTTGAAAGGCGCTTACTATATAGCTACCTACTTAGAAAGGTATGCAACTACAGTGTTGGAAGAAATTATAGAAACTTTTTATTTTGACCAGTTTTGGCTATACATATTTCTTCTGTTTATTCGATGTTTAATATTTTTGTATAAAAGTCTAGCGCATTATATAACATGCGCCATATAAATCCACATTTCAAACCAAAATTATAAAAATTCAGCAAATTTTACCAAAATATTCCAAAAATTTCTAACTTTTTATTCAGACTTTTTAGGAAAAATTTTAGGTAAATTGCAAATTTCTTTTTTGATGCAAGAAAATATCTATATGCACCAGACCTTTTTAAAAAATATTAAACATCGTAGAAACAAGTGCAATATAGCCAAAACGGGTCAAACTAAAAAGTTTTTATTATTTCTTCCACCACCATATATATTTATATGAATAGCCACTTACATAAATAAGTCTGTATACATTTACACACAATGCTTATTGTACATATGCAAGTATGCAATGCATATGTAAAACTACCGAGACCGTAGCTACTTAAGTACAAAGACTCTCGAAAAATGCTTGAACTTAAGATTGTTTATTTATTTACACTTCCAGATGTTTAAATGTTTACCTTGTATTGGAAAAATTTAAAAGTATGTTTTAATGAGCAAATCAAAATTTCAAAAAGTTTATAAAGTTTCTTCCAAGGCGTATTCATATAAAGTGATGCTACCAGAGCTGCCGATTTTAAGGCGAATTTGTGCCGGAGAGCTTTTTGGGAGTGTTGGCGAAATGCGTACCGATGCGCTTAAACCTTTCTCAAGCGATTTCCGTGCAGCTGATAGGGACCGCCTGTGATCAACAACCGCCCAGTTTGCCTACGTAACTCATATGCCCTTCCTTTCCGAGTTAATGGACTCGAGCGAGCCCTGCCTAGCTAATTCAGCAGCCCTGCAATTACCAGTGATGCCAGTGATTCCTGGAACCCAAATCAGCTTCAATTTGAAGTATTCCGTGGTGGTAGAGGGAGAGGTCAGGCATTCCCTGAACAGTTTCGCAAAACTGCAGCAAAACATTGGTGCATAGCCGATCGCCTGGCTTATTTATAGCGGTCACCTCTTCCTGAAAGAAGCTGCATTGATCGGACAGGAATACTGTTCCTAACAGTAGAAACCTCTTTAAACTCTCCCGTCCAGCTTTGCTTTGTCCGTGAGGATTTTTATTGGACCTCTACTTCAGATATTGTCATTCTCTTATTCGCCCCTTGGAGGCATGAGCGTGGAGAAGGATCCGTTTGAAGCCAGCCTCGGAACACTCCGCTTTATTTGATTCGATAGGAAGGCGAAAATTTTGAGACTTGTCGAGTGCTCGCACGCTGGGTTGAAAGAGAACCCAGAGCTTTCATGTAAGAATTAAAATAGTTTTGACCTGGAAATCTGGATATATGTAGATATATGCTTATCATTCTCAAGAAAGTGCATCGAAATTACGCCAAATGCGCTAATTTTATAGTAGTAAGTTAGTATTAGGCACAGCTATCAATCAACTCATATTCATTTTCATAAACATACTCATATTCTTATTCTTAAACACATTCGTAATCTTTTTATTCATTCTCTTATTATATCCATATTTGTTTTCATATTAATTCATACTCATAGTCGTCTTTATTCTTACATCCGTATTCACTCTTTTATATTCATGTTCACTTTCCTACATCATATTCATACGCATACTCATATTCATATTTCTATTCATTTTTATATTCAAACTCTCATTCATATCCATACCCATTTCATATATAACATTTTTTCCCAACCATGCCAAACATTTTTCATATCATTTCTGGAGAGCTGCATATTAATTTAAGATATTTTGGTAGAAGAAAATTTCTTATTTATTTCTTCAGCGTTTCCTTATATGATTTTTTCTTTGTTTTTCTTGACGGCTGTTAATCTCTAGAAAAATGAAAACACTCAAAAGAAATGAGAAATTTTCTTCTACTGAAATTTCTTAAATTAGTTTGCAGTTTTCAAGAAATAAATGTTCGCAATGGTTCGCATATGGGTCGTTCCACATCAAAACGCATGCGGCTCTGCCCGAAAATGGTGGAAAGCTATCATTATTTTTAAGATGTGAAAAGTTATGTATTTTTATGTAGAATCGAAGATTATGTGGCGCTTATAAAAAAAAACAACAATTCGGTACTAAATAAGTCACCACTTTCCGATCAGTCTCCCGAAAATTTTCCTATGAATTGTTTATGAAAATTCAGATAAGCGACAAAAATCGTAAATACATAAGTATATGAAAATACTTCTTTTCCGCTCCTCATTTATATCGCCTAAGTTATATATAATAGTACTAGCATATCATACATACAATTGTATATGTTTTAAATTCATGCTGCTTGTCTAATTTCCTCTATAATGAAAACGAAATTTAACATTGCAAACACAATTGAAATTGAAAGTAAATAATATACCACTGGTTTATTTGCAATAACTCTTAGCGTGTGAAGCTTACCTTTGCTGTATGTATTTCCTCAAGGTGTAAATTAGTTGTGTTGATTCGCTGATTTTTGTATTTATTTTTGTTTATGTTGCTTTGAACTTATTGCTCTTTAGTTTTGAGTTGTGTTTTTTTTTTTGTTCTTGGTTTTTTACTTCTTATATTTTTAATTTATTTAATTTTTTATTTTTAGCGCAAATACTTTAAAGGGCTGCTGCAAATACTGTTCTTGGCACTTGTGAAAATACACCACTACGATTTTTTTCAGGCTGTTACTCATACGCCGGGGTGGACGAGTTCTAAAACATTATTATGTGTTACTTAGCTGCGTAAGAGAGAAGGTACATGTATACATTTAGTGCTTGAGAATTTGACTATTTTAAGGCAAGCATTTTTGGTTTTCATGCTAACATTTATCTTAAAACTCCCGCATTAAAAAAAATATTAATAGTCACAAATATTTTATTTTTGTTTCCCTTATTTTGAGTTTTCCCATTAAGTACCATTGAATTTTTATCAAATATTTTCTAAGCAAAGAAAAAATCTATTCGAAACCACAATAATTCTTGCATCATTCACAATCGCGCTTTCAGCCAATTCTTTCATTGTGCGTGCGTAAGTTGTTTGTAACGGGTGATTTTTTAAGAGCTTGATACCTTTTTTTTTAAAAAAAACGCATAAAATTTGCAAAATCTCATCGGTTCTTTATTTGAAACGTTAGATTGGTCCANCGAACCGAACACTGATTTTGGTAATAAAATTCAATGATTTGCAAGCGTTGCTCGTTAGTAAGTCTATTCATGATGAAATGTCAAAGCATACTGAGCATCTTTCTCTTTGACACCATGTCTGAAATCCCACGTGATCTGTCAAATACTAATGCATGAAAATCCTAACCTCAAAAAAATCACCCGTTATACGTGTAACAGTTATATTTTACCGAAGTTTTAACAATTATTGTTCATACATAGTGTGCATGTATGTAGGTATACGTATCTATATTTTCTTAAAACCACTCAAGCACACAGCTGTTTTACTGGAATCCACTGACAAGTTTTCTTTCGCAAATGCATGCGAATGTATATGTATGTATGAGCGTGTGTGTATGTTTTGTGGCTTTGTGCTACCCGTTGCGCTTGCTACCCTGCAGGAAGTGATGTTAGCTTAAATCTAACTTTAATCTGTTTACGCGAACACTAGTGCTGACTATTAACTGGACATTTTGTTGTTATGGGGCGATGGCAAAAAAAAGTCACTGCTGGATACCCTTGCATTAGGTACCAACTAACTTGTAACTAACTACTTTTTGATCTAAAATATCAGTGGGAATTAGGGTATTTATCAAAACGCGTAAATGCTTCGTAACGGCGAAAACCTCGTAAACTAGGTGTATATGATTATGTGGTTTTCACGCGTTTATATGACTTTCCCTAATGTGATTTGACATTATTTTTTTACGTATTGTGCTTAAGGGGGTCCCATATTCGAATTCCACCAGACATAAGATCCAAATGATAGCATAAGATTTCGATCTTCTTTAATAATACTAAATTCCAAAAATCTTCTAGGAAGTGCAGAAAAATGTGTATTCAAGTAACTAATATTTGTATGAAGATATTTATATAGAAACTTGTTTAAAGAAAACAAACTTCCGATTACGCTTGCATGACTCCTGCATGACTTCACAATTCATTTTGAATAGGTTTTGTCATAGCTAATTAGAAGTGAGTTATGTATTTATCGAAATCCCGCAAAAAAGCTAACTACAAATTGATTATTTTTATCAATTGATAATTTTTCACTGCAGGGTAGTTAGTTACTCACATTTCTTTGTATGTGTGTTGCAAGTTTTTTTTTATTATCATTTTGTTTTTATAATGTCGCTGTGCGATTGCTGCGGCTGCTGCTGCTGCAGCATGCAGCCACAATTAATTTCACTTTTTTTCCTTGAAAGCAAAACAACAATTTGCGCGTGCTGTTTATTGTTGTAATTTGTTGGAGTTGCTGTTTGCCGTTTTTCTATTTTTGCTGTTACCCACTTTGGTGTTTAAGTTTATAATTATTTTTGTTTATTTGTATTTGTATTTGTTGTTGTTGTTGTCTTTATTGTTGTTCTTCGTAACTTGCTCGCATTTGCTTGCATTGTTGTAATTATGTGCTGGTTTTATAATTTTTTTTTCACTAGCTGCGTTGGTTAACTCGTTTGTTTCTTGCGGTTATTGAAAACTTGTTTGTTGTAGTTTTTACCACCAGCTAGTTGCTTGACTTAAAATTTCGTATATCATTTTCGTTTATTTTGCGTATTATTTTGTTAACATACCGTGGCGGTCAAAAGTGGTTGAATGGTGTTTCGTTTTTAATATTTACAATGCTTTTGAAGCTAAATTTTTTTTCGATATCTTTTTATAAAAATATGGTTTATGCCTTAACAAAATCAGAAGAAGAACAGAATTTAGAAGAATTCCAAAAATTTTTATATATATTTCGAGCTTTTTAAGCAGAATTTTTATAAATTTTTTGGGCATGCAGTTAACAGGCTTATAAAATTTTAGTGAAATAAGTGCAAGTTTTGAGCGACTAAAAAATCGTTTTGAGTTTTAATAGTTCTTTTTGTTGACGGAGTTCGGCACTTTTATTTAAAATGGCAATTTCAACACCCTTTCGTCCTTGTGAACAAAATTTTTTTTTTTAATTCTACAGAGTTTTCTCTTTCGTTTGTTACCGTTATTATTATTCGACTTTGTACTGAATTTTTGAAAAAAATTTATTTATGAATTATTCATCTCTTAGAAATTTTAAAGTGCCTTAAAAAATATCAGAGATAAAAACTAAAAATGCAGTTTTACTTTATTTTGCCCATATTATATTGCGTGCATTGATTGCTTCGTGTTTCAATTTTGTTTTTTTTTTGTGGCACTTTGTAGCAGATCCGGAGAAAAACAGGTATGATAGAAACTGAATAAATCGATCCCGTTGTTTTGTTCCCAAGTGCGCTTAAAAACCTAAACCGAAATAGGAACACGAAACTTTCGGTAGTGTTTTCACAAGAACGAAAGTGAGAACAAAACTGACGATAATCACCTCAATGAGAATATACGAAGAAAACCCTGGAGAACGTTCCCAAAGCGAACAAAAATTTCGGGAAAATTTTTAATAGAACGAAATTGTAACAAAAGTATTTGGAATGTTCTAGCAAAAAAAAAAAAAAACGGGAAAAAAGTTTTAGCAACGTTTGGATAAAGAACCAAACGGAAACAAATCTTCTCCGAACTATTCGGAAAGAGCGGAAGCGACCCCTAAGAGACCCCTAAGAGCCACTGTTTTAATAATCTTGGAAAAATTCGAATAAGTAGAAATGTTTCGAAGGAAATATTTCAAAAAAAGTGATGCTTCTTGATAGATTAAACAACGAGAATTGCGAAATTATTATCAACTAAGAATTTGGTCAACGGAATCCAAATTTCTCTTTTACTCTTTTGAGGCATCGTATTATTGTACTTATATTATTTTGAAAAAAACTAAGCATAGTGACTTTACCAATATTGGAACACTGCCAATGAACGGTACACTCGAAAAATATTCTAAAAATAACTCGTGCATTTCGGTAACAATTAAGAAAAAATTCCATTTATTTTATAATAGTTGTATTAGAAAATCACGAGAAGTTGAAATGATTCAACTCTCCTTTGGTCTAGACTTAACACCTTTTCAACCCAACTAGCAGGCGAGGGTGAGAATGCGTATCAGTTTTGGTTTAGTTCTGCGCCAGAACCAAATTTTATGTGAAGGATGTTTCTGAAAATGCATCCAACATTAACATAAAGTACAAAATGAGAACAAAACTCGGAACGCACTCAAAAAAATAAAATAAATTAAAACAAGACTCTCAAGAACGTTCGCAAGAACAAGATCGTCATCAAAAAAAACAACAAATGCAAACAGAACCCTCAAGAACAATAGAATAAGAATGAAACTTTCGGAATACATTTGTCAAGGAGGAACAAACATAAACAAAAGTCTAGGGAACGTTATGTCAGACAACAAAAGTTGAACAAAAGTTTTGAGAACTTAGAGTTAAGAATGAGTGTCCTACTTAAATTTTTTTTTGTTTAAAACGTTTGGCTCGCAGCATGATTTTAGCTCTGCACATATGAAAATACTCAGAATGGACTGGATAAGTTAGTTATTTTTGAATATAATCAAGCTGTCAGTTTAAGCTATACAAAAACGGACCGAAATTCATTACAAGTGAAATAAATTAAATCTGCATAACAGAAATAATTACTATTTGATTTTTATTTTTTCGATCACAAATCGACGGCTCAGTGAAAGATCGATCTACATTTCTCGGCAGCTGGTTGGAAGACGCCCTATCTTAGAATTTATTTCAAAAATGCCCTATCGCAAATGAAAATATATAAGTATAAAAGTTCGTTCTTCAATCAAATTCTGATGTAGGGTGTCCTTGAGCCATTTTCCGAGATAGGTCGGTCTTCCGTTCAGTTTTCGAAATAATGATTATTTTATGATTTATATTTTTCCGCTCAAAGATAATAATAATTATTTGAGTTTTATTTTTGCACTTAAAAAAAATGATTTTTTATAAAATTTAAAAGGCCATATATAAGAAATCAACTGAAATTTATTTGAAAAATTTGAGACGGATCCCTTTTATTAGGGTGTCGCTACCCCTGAAAAAGATACATCGGAAGTAATGAATCATAAAATAATCATTATTTTTTACCGAAAAACTAAAACTGCAATAGAAATTAAAATTTTTAACTTTTAATTTAGTTTTATTTTTCGATTAAACTCGAAAAATAAAATTCATTTTAGATTATGGTAGGACGAACGCAATTTTTTTAGTCGGCGATTTGGTAATATTTATATCTTATATGGATAAGTTATGCTTTGCTATAAATGCGGCAATTAATTTTGACCACCTAACTTGTGCCACACGCCACACCGTGCGCCCGTTAGGTTTTTTATTAATTTTTTGCCTAAATTTTAGATGTTTTTTTGAAACTCATTATATATTTTATGATTTGACCGCTAGTTTTATGCAGTTAATGTGTCTTTTTTTTACATTTACCACTTCAATTAAACTTTTCGCTCTTATAAGTTGCACGGCAATCTTGCACGCTATTCATTTAAAAATCATTTCACTTTTCTTACGCTTTAGTTGTTGTTGCACTATACACTTTGTTGTTGTCATCTTTTTTTTTTTGATGATTGTTGTTGCTTTTGTTTTTGGCATCAATGACACTAAACACATGCAACTTTCACAGCAGCAGCAGCACACAAACTCAACCGGAATGGTCACTCTAAAATGAATTGGAAGTTACCGAATTGCTTAGAGCAGCAACGAAAAAGAAAAAAATTGGAAAACTGCGAATAAAACTCAAATTTTTGCAAGAAAGCGCAAAGCTTTTTTTTTTATAATTTTTATATGCCTAATTTTTGTCGAATTTGATCTTTCGTTTTTTTTCGGAAGACTTTTATTTTCCTCCTATTTATTAATGAAGTTGTTTCACAATCTATTTGGAGTGTCGAAAATTTGCCAACATTTGGGGCTTGGGAAATAATTTTCCTGTCACTCAAACATTCAAACACCTGTTGTCACTTTAGCAGCAGCAGCAGCGGAACAATTTCACATCACAAATATGTACGACTAAATATACAATTTTCTTCATAGCCCATTGTCAACGCTCAATAGCAGCACGCAGCACTGTCATCAAAAATTTTCTTTGCTTCAAATGCCAGCGAATTTCGAAAATTTTCCGTATTTCATATTCAACACACAAGTGTCGTGAATGAAATATTTCCAATAGATTCAACCAAAAAAAAAAACACAAGAAGAAAAAGGCAAGCAAAATGTTTTCGAACTACACTTGTTGCACGTAAATACGTTGAAAGCATACGTACAATGTAAATATGTATATATGGCGTATGTTGTTGTTGTTGCTATTACAATGATTGCATATTGTACACGCACACCCAAAACCGCTCCACTACGTCCACTGAAGCGATGCCGAATTGTGTTGAAGAAGCAACTAACTAACTCACTAACTAAGCAAGCGAGCGACTAATAATAAGTTAGAAACTCGAACGGTAACGGTAACGGCAGCCGAAAACCACACTCAGCAAACGCACTCGACGACTTTCGCGACTCAACTGTTGGCCAGGCGCTGCAGCAAGTGGCCGCTCACCGTCACCACCAGTCACCAGCCAGCAGCCAGCAGTCACCGCTTTTCACACCGTCGCCGTCGCCGTCGCCTTCGCCTTAGCCGCTGCTACCAGCAAGTCAAACCAGCCGCCAAGCATAGCCGAAAAAACCGTCAACAAGCAACAACAAATAACAACAACAACCGAACACAGCTAATGAGCAGCAATGGTAGGCAAAAATACAAACAACAACAACAACACCACCACCAACACCAGCATTCAGCTATAAAGCACAAACGCATACTGTGCTACAAAGCTTGTATTACTGTTACCGTTGGCAAATTGCTAGTACCCAGTTAAGTATGCCTGCGTGTGTTTTTTTAGCTCGCATACTAGGCCACGTTCGTTGCTTAAGTCATTCGTTTTCTGGCTATCGGCCATTGTGAGCTTTTGGCTTTTTCAGCTGCAATGCCCTCATCGCTTACTTGCTTTGCCTTCATTCCACGCTTTAGCATTGCTAGCGTTGTTGTTGCCATTTCGCATAGCATTTATTTTTCAGCTTCTTCAGCTATTTAGCTAGCGAAACAGCTGTGCAGCTTGTGAGCTTGGCAAGTCTTTTTGTTGTACATGTACATATAACTACATACATACATACATACATACATACATATTGCTTTTTACGCCTTTGTCCCGCTGTTTTAAGCTCTGCTGATTACATATACTGCTGCCGTTGCTGGTGCTACGCTTCGCTTCGTTTGTGGATTGTTGCCGAGCTGGTAACTGGATATCATTGCTTACTCTCATTTTAGTTTACCCTTTGCTTTGCCAGGTGCTTTGGTTTCGCGACTGCTTTAGTTTTATTTACTTTGATTTTTTATGTGCGGTGCAAAGCTTTAATCGCAAAAAGTTAAAGAAGAATGGCATGTTACGAAGCATAAAACGCAGACAAAAGAAGTGGATTAACTTGCTTGCATGATCGAGCTTTTGCTGCAAAACTTATTGTTAGACAATACTTATTTACTCTTAAAATGTGAGCGTCTGAGCTGAGTTGTATGCAATACAGAAGTATGTGTTAATTTAAGAGTGTAAAGTTGTAACTTTAAGTTCTCTTAGGTGCTATGATTAACTGGGCGCAACTGAGGGATGGAAAATTCAAGCAATTCAAAAATTAAATCCTACTTTAATTCTGGAAATTAAAAATCAAGGTTTGCTTAGGCTGGGCTGGCTAGCCACTGCATGGCTTCACAGGAACCACTGAGATCCATAGCGTTATCAGAAAAACGACAACCAAATTAGATAGATAACACTGGTCAACAATGGTTTTGGTACCAAAGAACTGTAATTTTTTTTAAATTATACTGATTGTATAAATTGAAAAAAAAATAATTGTATTTTCTATGTATAGCTTTCTAGATTTTGACTTGTGTGTATATTAAAACACAAATTTTCAATAAAAACTACATAACTTACCTTATTATTAGGTTGATTAACTCGGTTTTTTCCCAAACCAGTTCCACCCGGATTTTTTCATAATTTTAGGTGTTGTTTTTTTAAACCTTGGTTTTGGAATGCCGAGTAAACCCGATTTTTTCAATCAAATAAACCGGGTTTTATATACGATTCTCATCTAATGGCAGGTTCACGAAAAGGCCAGCTCCGACACGTACGGGCCGTATGGAGACGGACGTTATATTAGCTGATGTGAGCAGCCCTGGATTTACACTAGGTGTCTTCGGAGCACTGGCACAGGGCGGAAGATTTTATAAATCTTTATAAATTTTACACATATTTTTAATAATTTGATTGATGATAATTCAAACTAATTCGGTTATTGACTACCAACTGTGTCTAAAACTTTGCCACAGAAAAGTATTTTATGCAAACACCACAGTTTGCAACGCCCTGCTATGCATATTCAGTGAGACTACGGAATTCATCAATATTTACTCAAAATTTATTCATTAACAAAGAATTGGTTTTTCATAAAATTTTGGAAAATTGGGCGTGGCACCGCCAACTTATATCATATATGTGTATTACCGATCTCGACCAAATTTGGTATACAAATTCCGCTTAGCCCCCTCAAGCGTCGTCTTGCAAAGTTTTCAAATAGGACAAAATTCACACCCTCCACCCACGCCACGGTAATTCCAAAAAACTCAAAGCTAGCTATATTTTAGGGGGAGTAGTTTTCGTCCGATTTCAAAACTTTTCAAGAAGATGCCTAAGGAGCCTAGGGCAATATGTATACCAAATTTAGTCAAGATCGGTGTAGTAGTTTTTGAGATACACATGTATAAGTTATAAGTGGACGGTGCCACGCCCATTTTCCAAAAATTGTATGAGAAACCAACTTTTTGCTAATGAGCCATTGTACATACATATATGTATATCAATTTTGACTAAATATTGATGAATTCCTCAGTCACACTGCTTAGAGGTCTATGAATCCCCTTTTCAAAACGTGTTTGATTTTTAAAATCAGATTAAAAATAGGCAAGGTTTTTCTTACTGAAATTAAAATGCAGGGTTCAAGAACTATAAGAAACCGATTTTCGACCCCACCTACAACCTACACTAAGTTTTGTTTCGGGTGTATTTCGTGTGATTTTTTTTTTTTTTTTTTGTTGGAGCACCATATTCAAAGATACTTTTGGGATTTTTCGGGACTATTTCGCGACAGTTTGGAAATTTATGGATACTTTGGAATTTGTTTTTATTTATGTTTGTTTTAACTTTCGGTAATTTTCAGGATATTTTCGAGATTATTTCTTGATCTCTTGGAATTTGTTTTGGGACCTTCGGAAAGTTATCGGATTTTGACTGATTTTGCGGGATTTCGCGGGATTTTTAGTGTTTTTAATTTTCGGAATTTACTTGGGAGTTTTTGGGGATGTTTTTGGAAAAAAAAATGTTTTTTTTTTGCCGAGCATAGCCGGCTGTTTACATTTTCCGTCATATCTTTGCGTTTACAGTCGGCTCTCGAGAGGACAATTTTTTTTCCAAAGTACCCCATTCTTTCATTTAGCCAACGCATATCAGTTCTTATTAATCTAAGGTACCAGCCTAATGTCAGTAAATAAAAGCTCGCTAAAAATCATTAAACTTTTGCTAGAGAAGTATTTCAATTTTGTTTTTTTTTTTTTTTGACGAACGTGGTGGTCATCTTTTTATGTTTTTCGTCAGACATATGTTCGGTATTTACAGTCGGATCTCGAAGTGATATATCGCTTTTCTTGTCTCAAGGAGGCCTTTTTTTTATTCCAATGTTCATTGACTTCACATACCCCGTTGCAGCACTTACGCACCAGATCTCAGTTTTTATTATCCTACGGTACCACTCTAATGTCAGTTAATTAAACCTCACCAATAATCAATAAATTTCTGCTAGAGAAGTATTTTAGTTACACCAGTTACATACATATCTGTCGACCAATAGAAAAAACATTTTTTTCGAAATTGCCTTGCAAAAATACAAAAAAATTAATTAAAAAAGCTGGTACGGTCTAATGTGCATACATACTATATAAATACATGTATTGCTGAAGATATTTCAACTTATCGCTGTCAGCAAAGTTCTCGAGTTGCGACGCCTGTTTTTTAACTCGAAGCCAAATAATGTAGCCTTCAAAAATTTTACCAAAAATTCAAACTGTTTAAATTACAGTTATTTGCGACGAAAAATTAAGCAAATTTAAATTATTTGACAAGCAAAAAAAAAATGTTTTGCGAATGTCAGCGCAAGCATACTGTGTTGGCAACAGCAGGAAGCAACTCACCTTTTGTCATTCTGAGCATGATAAATACTCGTTTTTGAGACTTTAGGATTTTTTTCGCCTTTTTCTTATTTGCTTTTGTTTTTTTTTTTTTTGCTACTCATTTTATTTACTTTATATTAATTTTGATTAGTCAATATCTAAATTCGATCAACAAGTTTCATTTTCGCCGATCATTTAGCCGACAATCAACCTTTTGCGTTAGACATGTGTGTGTGTTGGCTGTCTACGCGCATGCGTCAATGTCAGCCACTGTTGTTATGCTGAATAGATTGATTTCTTATTTTACGTAGTTTCAGCTTTAACATCTACGATTGATTGTATCTGTTTCATGCGTTAATGCGATTTGATTTAATGAGCAATCAGCTGATGTTTTGATGAGTTGCAATAAAGATGTCATTGAATTAAAATTGGAAAAAAGGAAGAATTTTTGTGCGCGTAAATCTTAAATATAAATAGGCAAACATGTTTTCTTTACACCCCTTATACGGCTAAACTATACTTCTACGGTATAGGGAATTATATATCACTAGAAAGGTATTTTGACGCTGATGTGCAGAGACTTACCTGAACTCTGCTTAATTTTAGCGGTTGAATTTCGACCGCTGGGCGAACACTAGTTTTAATAATCGTTCAAATATATATGAAGACACAGACTGCTTTGGCCAATACCGTTGTTTTAGCTGCTGCTTTGCAAACCAAATTGTTTAATTTTTACTCCCTGACAAATTATAAAGAAATCATTTTTTTTGTATACTAATTAAAAATTCTCGGTTCTAATTTTTTCATCCACGCCAATATTCTTAATTCGAAATATGCAAATTATTAGAAATTTCTATAAATACTTAAGTCGTTAGCCAATTAGCATGTGTACATGCTTCTCGATATTTTTGATCTCTGCCCATTTGCTCCAACGCTCATTTATTCCCACTTTTCTGCACACATTTCCTTAATAAACGCTGGCTATGTGTATTCTTAATTTTTAATTTTATTTTACCTCTGCTGCTTCGTTAGCGGAGCGGTTATGAAATTTTGCTATTAAACAGTTAGACCAAAAATTTTGAAATTTATGCGTGAAAATATTATGGGTTTAAAAGAGTTCAATGCTTTCGTTAAAATGCTGCAGTTTTTTCTTCTTCTTTAATGTTTATGGTTTCTTTTTGTGCATATTTGTCTTTCTCAGCTGGCGCCTTGTAATGAATGCTATTTTTGAACCAAAAATTTCATATTTTTTCTTTTTTTTTTTGAATGAAAAGATGTTTTTGTTCATGTAGGCAGTTCAATGAACATTGTTTGTAGGCGTCTCTTTGGGTATTGTACAATAAATTACTCCAATCAAATCATCATTCATCATATTCATAAGTACATATTTACATATGTTCTTGTAACAGGTGAACATTTTCGACAAGCATGTAAAATGTTGTGGAAATACTCAGTGTGCGGTAAATTAAGCAAGAAAGCTTATTTATGTAAAACCACCAGGCGCAACTTCGTCTGCCTGGTTAGAGCTAACTATCCAAAAGTTTGCTTTAGTTAAATCTTTTATATATAGCATAATTTTTAAGTGCGGAAATTTAATTTACAAAGACATAATCGGTTCATTGGCTTTAGGTTAGCCCGAAGTTAGCGTACTTTCAAAATATGGTATATTTCCTAGCATACCCGGCTTGCTTTGCTGCGCCAATAAAGAACAAGTACCAGGTATGACCGAGCTTTGCCCGGAGTGCACATACTTTTTAAAGTTTTCAAGATTAGGATAGCTTTAAAAAAATATTTTGGAAATAAATAAGAAAATGGATTTCGATATCTTTAAGCAAATTCCTTACTCTAAAATTTAGGTGGCAACCCTATTCCGAAATACGCTAGAATAAATGGTACATATCATGAGCGCATATGTACTGTGTATGCATAAAAAAAGGTTGATTGAAATTAACAAAATAAGAATTTTTATGTATTACATAGAAGCGTGGCAACCCTTAAGGAAAATATTTTCTGACTAAATTTCTCAACAATACCTTTCATTTGATATCCCTATTGCAATGCTTTAGATAAATTGTGTAGAATCGAAAATAGGTGGCAACCTTGCACTATTATCCTAAGGGATAACCTTTTGTATATAGAGAAAGCTATGTTTAAGAACCTTCTCTTGGTACCCATGAATTATAATATTTTACCTTTTTTCTAAACAAAAAATTAAATAAATATGCGATTCAAAATAGGCGGCAACCCTATTAA
Source organism: Rhagoletis zephyria (assembly GCF_001687245.7). Lineage (NCBI taxonomy): Eukaryota > Metazoa > Arthropoda > Insecta > Diptera > Tephritidae > Rhagoletis > Rhagoletis zephyria. Next base: position 68,723 of record NW_016157519.1, on the reverse strand, counting down.
AAATATTTTTTAATTAGGGATCTTTAAAATGCCTTCCATTTCATACCCATATTATGATATTTTAATTAATTTGCAACTAATTTCGAATAGGTGGCAACCTTATTCGGGTCTTCTCGGAGATATTGCCTATTCAGATAATCTTAAAATCCAAAACATTATCTGTGTACAAGATTTCATCAAAATCGTTTTTCGCGCAAAACATGGCTTTTCCGACCACTGTGCGTCGCTCAAAAAAAAATGTTCGTTCAAAAGTTGTGGAGAATGAAATGGCTAGGACTTATTATGGCTAAAATATTATTGCATTGAGAATATTTTTTTTTGTATCGACATAATTTGTATGGAAAGAGGTATTGAATAGGCGTAAGGGTAAATAAAAAAAATTTTTTAACAACGAAAAAAAAAATTATTAAAGCTATGCAAATGACCATTATTTGATACCCAAAACTTTGAAAACTCCGAGTAGAGCTCAGTCAACCTGGTACATTTTTTATAATACAACCAAATGACTCTAAATGTCAACAAATACTAACACAGCTTTCATCACTTCATAAAAGTGGTTATTATGCAATTAAAGATTTCAATTAACTTTTAAAGTACAACATCATTTAAAATGTGCGAAGTATGCTACTAAAATGCAGTAAATGAGAATATCAGCTAAATGTGTTAGTAGCTAGAATGAGATTAAAGTGCGAAAAGCTATAAAAAGTGTATTAATATTTGTATATATCTACGTATATAAAGAACAATGTTTGCAAGTCTCTTTGTTTGTGTGTTGCGTACGGATTTCAAAATATTCTGACCAAATTTTTTTACAACTTGAGATCATCATATAAATGGACCAAAATGTTGCCCAGGGGCATGTAGAAACTTGGTATGGATGCGCCATTCTTAGATACTGAACGTGAAGTAAAGAGACGATTTTTTAGGCATTTTTAAGAAAAACTCTAAATTTACATGCAAATTCAATTGTAAGTGATCAGTTCGTTTTCTGCCGCCGAAATGACGTAAATATTGGCTCATTTTCGGAACTTAAGTTCTTTAGAGTAATATAAATATTTTTCTGTGCAAATTCAATAGAGAGTTGTAAAAAAAATAAAAAATTTTGAAAAAGGCAGTAATTTTTTTATTTACGAAAATTCAAGTAATTTGCTTTCGTTTACGAAAAAAGCTTAGCGCGTGTCACTTTTATTTGAACATTTATGTATATCAAGAAAAATTTTGGGTGTAAAATTTGTTTAGGCATCCGCTAAAGACAACTAGATCGCGTTTTTTTTTCATATAACTTTATAATTTGACATCCGAAGTTTTGAATCTTTACAGAAATAAGTTGTCGCAATTTACGGATAGTTATCGAACTTATAAGTTCATGCGATTATCGAAATTTGTATATTTAAATAAATATATCAAGTTATCGATGTTCATTGAATTACCCCTACTTATATAGTTAAAGAAATTTATCGAATTATCGTAGTGCATTGAGTTCTTTCAACTTATCGAATTACCGATATTCACACTGATTTACTGGAATTTGTTGATTTATCGAATCGGAGTTTTTGGAATTTTCAAAATGTATCGAGTTATCAAAATTTCAAGGTTATATAAGTTTATCGAGTTATCGAAATTTGTCGATAGCTTTCGAAAAATTTGGAGCTATCAAAATTATCCGAATTATCGAAACTTATAGAGTTTATCGGGCAATCGAAATATATTCATACACACATTTTTGAGTTATACAAATTTATCGAGCACTCGAAATGCACACTCTTCAAAATGTATCAAAATTAGTCAAGTTATCGATTTTTGTTGAGTTATCGGATTTTAGTTACTTTTTGAATTCATTTAATTGTCGATATGTATCAAATTATCGATATTAATCGACCAACTGGAATGAATCGGATCAATTCCAAGTCCTGCCAGGGTCCTCCAAAGACCTACAAAAGTATAAAAAAATTAGTTCCATAGCGAGAGATCTTCGGGTAACTAATTCTGAAACTTATAAATCAAAAGAGGTGCTAGGTTAGAGAATCTCTCCATGGTTATGAAAGTGGTAAAATTTCGGGAGTAACTGGCTTTTCTAATTAATTATTCAAAGTTCGGTTTCCGCTAAACAAAGACTTCTTTAGTTGTTTTTGTTTTCCATGAATAAAGTTAACCAACAGCTAACTAAAACCAGGGACCACACATAACAGTTATTGATGAAAACTGTCATGGAAAAATTCACTAGGAAGGAAATGTTCTACAACTAAATTATACATACCAATCGATTTCTTTTTTTACCGAGACTCAAATTTGAAAATAAATTTTTATTTGCAATTTTTATGCAATAATAACAATTATTTTTGATTTTTATATTATAGGTCTTAGATAACAGTTATTGAAGACTTTTATTTATAAAAGTCATCAAGAAAAATCAGTCGATGACTTTTAATTTTAAAAGTCATCAAAATAAATCAGTCACCGATTTTTATTTTTTAAATCATTCGTATAAAAGTCATTAACATTTTCCGCAATTCAAACAGTGTTGGGAAACAAAAGCTTACTACGAATTATACAAAAGACTGTTATAAGTATGATTAAAAAAAATAAAGGTCAGTGAGTGATTTTTATTTATAACTTATAATTGTTATTTTGGATTATTTAGATTAAAACCAAAAATAATTGTTACTTTGGATTTATTAAGTAAAAATCAGAAATAACGGTTATTTAAGGATGAATTAAATAAAAGTCAAAAAATAATTGTTAAAGAGCGATTTTTTTAATATAAGTTGTAACTGTTATGGTTCCTGACTAAAACATTTAAATAAACAACATCAAGCAACTGCAGAAGTTGATATTTTATTTTCTGAAATAAATATTAAAAGTATAATTAACAAAAATCGATGCCTAAATAAACACTTTTCAACGCGTTTTTCGTCAACATAAACTAATTTTTATATTTCTTAAATTTGCTGCGAATTTAAATTTTTACACCTATGTATGTGCATTTGCATTAAATTAATTTTGCTTGCCTTTGTTCATTTGAATTTTTCTAGTTTACACGCGTTAATGGCATTTGCTGTGTGACGTTTATATTTGAGTTGCGCGTGTGCATAAACAAAAGACTTAGGCAACAAACGTGCAAGCCGTGTGAACAGCAGACACTAGCGGCAGCCACGCCGAGACAACATAAAATTACTTTGCCAGTTCGCCGAGTTGGCGCAACAGTACGTACATGTGTATGTATAAGCGGCACTAATTATTTGCATTTTATTTATATTAATTTTTTCTACATTTGCTTACTTTAAAACATTTATTTCTGCATTATTTTTGTGATGCGCTTACTTTAAATTTCATTTTTTTCTATTTTTTTTTGTGTTCACTGTTTTTATAGTATGTATGTTTTAGTAGTATGGTATGGCAAATTCTTGCTGATTTGCTAAATTTGAAATGTTAATTTTCTGCTCTTTTGATTTTCATTACAAAGTGCACAGATTCTCAACAACCTTTTGTTGTTGTGCAAATGTGTGTTTTCGCACATTTGTTTTTATTTTAATATGTTTTGGTTATTTTTTTTTTTTTAATTTCATGCTTTTTTGATATTTGTTGTTGTGCTATGCTTTGTTACGGAAATCTCAATTTCGTTTGCATTTCCATTTCGATTTTCATCATTACGCGCAGTCGGGCGTATTTATTCTCAGTCGTCAGCCAAGTTGGTAACTAAATAACACAAACACCTTACTGCCTTACATTATTGTGTGTCGCTGTGTCCGTGTTAGCTATACATATATGTATATATATATAGTAATATATGATGTGAGATTTTCATTTTCATTTGCCATGCGATCGTTTTCGTTTTCATTACAAAATTCATTTCCACATCGTCGGCATTGTGAGGCGGCTGCTGTAAATTCGCTATATATTTTTTTTTTTTAGATTTTTTTGCGCTATTTTTTTCTGCCTGCTCTTTCATTAGTTGATATGTATTTTATTTTTATTTTTCTAATTATATATAGCAAGCAGCTGCTCCACTGACACAAACCTCTTGTTGGCTAGTGGTAACAATTGTTGTTGTTGGTGGTGGTGGTGGTGTCGGTGGTAGCTGCTGCTTGCCACATGTTGCGAATTAGACAGCTTGCCAGTCGGACAATGTGGCGTTGAAGCAGTCGCTATGTCGGCCTAACAGCCCATCAGCCCACCGCCTACCATTGCCAAGTTGAATGGTGGCAGGGCGGCTGTCAAAGCCAGCTGTGTTTGTTTGACTGACTGCCTGACTGCTTGGAAGACTACTGTCTGCTGCCGCTGCCGCTGCTGCTGCTGTTTGCTGTTACTACTTGTTGCATCAAACGGCTAACTTTATTCTGTCGCTTTGCTGGCGCAACTCCAATTACTTCCATTCTATTTTTGTAACACATCATAAAGTTTATTATGGGTATCATATTCACATGTTTTTGATTGCTGATGTTTGCACTTTTTTTTCTTGTTTACTTTACAGTGTGCAAAGTGCGATTGTTAAATTTTAAACAGGAGAACACGCATGCATATGTGCATTAGGGTGGTCGAAAAAGAAATAAAGTCGGAATTTTAATCCACTCACCCACCAGGATTGTTCTATACCGAAAAAAGCGCTCAAAGTTTTCCATTTATTTTATAAGGGAAAAATTCGTTTTTTTTTGGAATTGGTATAGAATTCTTGAAAATCAATATTTTTCGATAAGAAAACTATATTTCCCTTCAGGATACTTCCAGTAATAAACCCCATTTCTTTAACCATTTTTTAATATTAACTATTTTTTATAAGTCTCACAAGAGATCCAAAAATGATTTTGGGGGAACCTGTAAAAAATCCTTAGTATTAAATAAAAGAAAAATAAAGAATTGGGTATTATTATTGGAAGTCTCCTGAAAAGAAGCAGGGTTTTCCGGTCGAAAAATGTTGAGTTTCAAGAATTCTATACCATTTCTATAAAAAAATAGTTTTTCCCCCCATATAAAATACATAAAAAAATTTGAGCGCTTCGAGCAACCTCTAAATGCATACATTTGGATTTCATAAAAAAAAAAACTTAGGTATATTTTTTGGTATAGAACAATCTTAGGGAATAAGGACATTAAAGCTCCGCCTTCACTTTTTTTGGACTACCCTAATTTACATTCATGGGTTGTCAAACAGGAGGTGCGCCAGCAAGAGGTTGTCTATCTTACAACAAAGGACTCGCTTTGTTAACGTTTCTTCAACTGAAACGCTCCCAGGATCTTATTGTACACCGGGTTTGGAAGTCTCGGAAGAAACCCTCTAATTTTGCTGAAAATCTCTAAAAATATTTTGAGGGTGCCTCTGTCCTGCTCGTTGATGTCTTGATGCGAGGAAAGTCAATATCACAGCTGCATGGCAACTGTAGTAGACGTCGCAAGGCCCTAGAAATTGTTTGCCTTGCCCCGTCCAACGCATTTCTTGGATGGCGGTGATATCAGCCTTAGTTTTCCCGAGGACATCAACCAGCCGGTCAAAGGCACCTTTCTCATTAAGGGTGCGGGCATTCCAGGTGCATGCCCTCAAATCGTAGTCCTTTAAACGTTTGCCGTGGTCGTCATCATAAGAGGGGTCTCATCCGAAGAAATGTAGCAGCAGAAACTAGTAAAATTTTATAAGTGGTCTACATGAATTGTGGAACCTATGCTTTAATACAATAACCGCGAAAGCGTAAAAAGAGCCGCAATTTTCTGAACAAAGAGTGCAGTCTCCGTTTATAGCATAAAAATTTTAATTTCCTTCTCTTAATGAAATATTTCCGGTCATTAAAAAAATATATCCATATTTGACACTTAAAAAAAAAATTCCCACTATGCGGGCTTTTAAAAAATAACAAGCAACAATTAGTTGTGGGTCAGTTACAGCTAAAGTGCCTAAGCTACAGAGCAGTGCAAGATGGCTTAGCATATTATTGACGCGTCCACTTAAGGTATTGTTGCCCTTCTTTGTACATTTCATATTCGTCATCGTATGCTTATTAAATAGCTCATTAAATGCTGACAAGGTCAACAGAAACGCAAAATAAGCGTATACTAAAATTTGTTAGTGCAAACAAAATGCTTTCAACTCAGCTATGTATGTATGTATATATAATTGGAGTATATTTTCTCAGGCTTGAAGATTTGTTGGAAAACAAACAATGATAATATGTAGTACATTGTAAGTGTATTCATTCACTATTTCTAGTAACAGTATCATAAAAACGTTGATCGTTTTTTTGGTTAATTTGGTGTAAACAAATTTTTCCATAATTTTTATATTTTTGATTTTCTAGCGACATTTTAGCGCTGATAAATGGTTTTAATGTCCGTTGGCGTCATTTAAGTCATTAATTTGGTGACAATGGCTTGGCGATGTGGACAATTCCTTAGAGCTGATTGAATGAGTTAAATGGAGCGATGTGGGTGTTGTTGCTTTTAAGAGCATTTCGCGATGTAAAGGTGGCGATTAAGTGATTTTTAATATATTTTAAGCGGCTCTTTGGCATAAGCCGATAAATGGATTAGATATTTAGATCGTGAATCACGCCGGAAGGAATTATAAGAAAAAAGTAACATTATACATATGTATGTATTTTAGAGAAAGGTATCTGAATATAAAATATGCGAAAGTATTTTTTATTCAGGACAAAAGATCTGCCACGTTCGCTCGATTTTCGAAAGTGGGGTGTCAAATTAAAACGCTCGCCCTATAGATGTGCAAACTAGTATTATTTTTTCGAACAGAGTTGCCACCTGTAGAACAATTGAATTGAAATTATTAAATAAGCAATGTCATCATAACCGCACAATGAGGTGTCAAACTAAAAGGCTTAGACTGCAGATATGCAATAAGGTCTTACTTTTTTGAAACGAGTTGCCACCTTTTAAAAAATTTTATTGAAATTATTAAAAAAATAAATCAATTTTTACAAAACGGGTATCGATCGAAATGGTTTTGAAAAACATGACGTCTGAACTTAACTATGGGAGGTTTGCCCCCTGTTTAAAAAACCAAATTCAATTTTAATTAAGGGAATTAGTTAGGATAAATATGTTTCAACATATGGGTGCCAAACGAAAGGGGGTTTAGAAGGTAGTAGTTTGAAAATATTTTTAAGAGGGTTGCCACCTGCTTACAATGTCGAATTTAGTTAAGTTATCCACAAGATATATGAAATGTAGAAATATGGATGTCAAACAAAAGAGTCTTTAGTTTCGACGCTAAGAATATTTTTGTTGGAAGAGGGTTGGCATCTGTTTAAAAATTTAATTCAAATTATTAAATTAGTAAAATGAATTATTAAAATGTGGGAATCAATAGAATGGGGTTTGAAAAAAGTTTATTGCTCAACTATATTTAGCAGGCTTTTCACATGTTTAAAAATCAAAATTCACTTAATTCATCAGTTGGTTAAAATTTGGATCGCGATGTCAGACTACTTTTGAAGAGGGTTGCCATCTGTTCACCTGAAATAATTTTAAAAAGGCTTTGTTTCTGAAATATGTTTAAGAAGGTTGCCACGTTTTTCGAAAATCCAGCTTAACTTAAATTATGGCAATTACCTAATTCAAATATGTGTTAAGAAATATTTAGTTTGAACACTAGCAATATTTTTTAGGTTTTTGAAGAGGGTTGCCATCTGTTGAAAAATTCGAATTGTTTGAAAAGTTAAATTAAGTGTTAAAATGGATAGAAATCGAAATGGGTTTGAAAAGGCTGCCATTTACTTCCGAGTTATTTCAAACTAAATTTGCTTCAAATTCAAATTGAGCTTTGTAGAAGTTCACTCGGAAAGAAATTGTATAACCTGTCTGTTTATTTCTGAAATATAGGTGGCCAAAATAGAGACCTTAGCCTGTAAATGTGCGATGAAGTTTTATTTTAGAAACCTTTGTCGGTACAGGGTGATTTAAAATTTGATAATATTCAAAACCGACTATGAGAAACAGCTGCACGGATTTAGAAGAAATATGGAATAGTTTATAGGTTTTTGAAATTCTATCTTGGGCATTTTAACGCCGTGCGGGTTCAGTAGTAGTGTAATATTTTCACGTGCTGTTTGGTTAACAAACGGTTTTGAATGTGATCAATGAATCCATTCACCAAAGTAAACTCTCTAATTTGCTTGTTTAAAATTCCAATAAATATTCGCTGCAGAGTTGTATAACTGATTGCATGAGATTTCCAAAACTATTGTAAGTATTTGCCCACTCGCAAATTCATCTATGCATCACGTGGAATGCTCACTGATTACCAAATCACTAAAATATCTATTTGCGCAAGCGCTATCTCCCCACAGCTCAATTATGTAGGCTTTCTTCGAAGAAACAACATTTTTGCGCATTTTAGTGCCTTTTAGCATTCCAAAGTACCGCAACTTAACGCACTTTTAACAGCCGATACAATTGCATATTTATTTGGAAATTTTTAGTTATCTATATAACAACTACCGCTTGGATTATTCAGCTACGTACATAGTACTCTTATGCACACCACGCACATGCGCCCGCCTCTCAATGCAACAATGAATCAATGAACCATTACCGACTGAACGTGGCAAGAGCAAACGCTATGGTTCGCTATTTTACATGGCATGCATGGAATTTCAAATATCTTTGCACCTGCGCACAAAATTTTTTGTGGTATTTTTTTTTCGTGATGGCTTTTCAATGAATTCTTATATGTTTGTGGCTATGTATATTTTTTTTACTTGCTTGTATGTATATAAATATATATATATATATATATATGTAAATTTAAAGTCTAAAATGAATTTTGGTGATCAAAGTGCTGCGACCAAAAACCACTAATGTAACATTGGTAAATAAGTATACTCTTATTAATTAATTGACAGTGAAAGAATAAATATTGTATGTTGGTCTGAAAAGCATAGACGAAGTTAAGGAAGTTATGGAGGGTGTGGAATAGCGCGCGTTTTAACTTTAAATAAATACACTCGCACAGCTAATAATTAATTCAATCTTAATATCAATCTCAATCTTTATCCCAATCTTAATCTTAATCTGGATCTTAATCTTAACCTTAATCTTAATCTTAATCTTGTTCTTAAACTGAATATTATTCTTAATCTTAATCTCTATCTTAATCGTAATCTGAATCTTAATCTTAATTTTAATCTTACACATATTAAACAATTTTTATTGATCTTGACGCCATCTTATATGAAAAATTATTGTGAAAAAAACAACAATAGCTTATAAATGGCAGAAGTTAAGGCCGCTATTTCGGAAATCACCACATCTCCTCATCAGAGTTCTTAATCTCGGTCACTGCGATTCGACCCAGCAGCCCCAGTTACAAAGCTAGCGTTCTACCCACTGCGCTAAGTTCGCCTTATAAACTTGTTGTTACTTTTTCAAATGCCAACTCTTAAACTTTAGTTGTCGTAGGTGCCTAGGAAAAACTAGTTCGTACTCAGATCGGGTTTGGCCGGGAACGTAAATATGGGTCATTTCATACAATATTTACACCTCAATATTGTTTTGGGGGTGAAATATATTTTTTTAATTTTTTATCGAAAAAAAGAAGTTCCAGGTATGCGAACTTTCATGGTAGAAATTTCATATAATTAAGAAGATCCCTGTAGGCAGTACGAGTACCTGCTACTCGATTTTCCGAGCTAACCCCAGAGGAAAAGTTAATTAGAAAATAATTATAAATAAATACAAGTAAATAAATAGATTGAGATACATACCGCACCATAAAAGTTTTGTTCCGGATTTCATAAGTATGATAAAAAGGAAAATATTTGTATCCCGCAGTTAGTCTTATACATTGTATCAATTCTTAATATGTGTATATTCTTGCAACATCATTAAAACTAACAAAAGGGCCTAAACTCAGAGCCAATTGCGGTCAAAAGCCAACTATTTTTTTTTTTTATTTATTAGGAACGCTTTAGGTAAAGCATGCGCACACGCTCATATTCGTCAAATAATGCTGGTAGAGTAAGTACACAAAAGGGCTTAATTAAAAGTTCAAAAGGGCAAACAAAGAAAATTACCTAAAGTTTTTCTTTAAAAAAAAAAAAAATAAAATAAAAATATCGATAGCTTTGCTGTTTTTAGCGTTCAAAAATTATTACTTCATATTAATTGCGGGCTCGTTGATCTCATTTTGAGGGCATACACAAAGTTATGTATACCTACATACAAGTACATACCATTGAGATTTAATAATAAAAAAATCGGGCAATGTATGCAGTTTTTGAATAGCCTGTTGAACGGACATACATATGTATGCATGTACATACCTATGCAAGTACATATGCATGTCGGTAAGTAAGTACTTCCCTGTCATTCACTTTTTCACTGTATGCTGTGTCGAATCGCCGCAATCTGTTGTAGCTTTATGAATTTATTAGCTGAAATAGAGCAGCGGCAAATTTGATTACTGCCCAATTTGCCAAACGACGTCGTTTCCGACTCGCCGGCGGATCGCAAAAACGACTCCGCTGCAGCCCGCAAAAACGATATACCAGCGAACTGCAAAACGATGCTCAAAATTTAGTACCTAATTTAAAGTAAAAGTGCAGTTTTATACCAAATTAAAAAAAAAAATCATACCCACAAATTTTATTTTTTATTAATAAGGCCAATAGAGTGAACTGTACCTAACTTTATAAAAAAAAATTAAAATTAAAAATTAATTAAAATTAAAATTTTATATGAAAAATATTATGAATACTGAAAAAACATGTAGTCGGCTTAATTTTCTGAGCACAAGTGTACATTGTGGATTCCATATTATGTCACAATAAAAAATTGACATTAAAAAAAACTGTTTACAATCCAAATGTGTGACTTTTGTTTATGCTTAGATATATAAAAATGTGGGCGTGGAACTTGTCCAACCCAGGCCGAGGGTTCCTCAAGAAACTTGTGGGTTCGAAGAAACGAATTCGGAACGACGTTGCATTTTGTATAGTTTCGAGTTCACCCAAACGACTTCACCAGAGGGACGTTCGAGGATTCGATGAGAAAAAACGACGTCGGACGTTGCATTTTGAATGAAAAAAAACGACTTCGTTTCGAATTCACTCAAACGACTTCGCCATAACGACGTCGTAACGTCTTCGATTCGAGCTTGTCTTCGCCCTGCGGCAAATTGGGTGAACTCCACCATCACCACCACCACCTCAACTACCCTCTGACCACTACTGATCTCTCGTTTTTTGATTATTCTTTCGTTGTGTAATGGTTCGGCGTATTATTTTAAGTGATTGTTTACTTGGACGCTTTCAAATTGCTTTGTATGTATGTATGATTTGCTTGAGGGTGTTGTTTGTTTAATGCTGGTGTTGCAAGTGTTGCATTCATGCAAAGCTGCTGAATGGTTTTCGTAATAATTTCATAATAATTTTAGAGGATTACGAATGACTTTAATATTTGTAGTTGCATGATATGTAAACAACTGACTGAAGGTAGTTTATGATACGTGTACAATAACAATGTCACCAGATTTGTCTACAAAGTGGCAGGCAGCCAATATATTTTAGATTTTGATCACGTTTTCTTACCTTCTTACCAAAATCGTCTGAATGTAAGTGCCTGTTTGGGTACAAGATACCCACCTACTTAGTACTTGGAGTAGTCTAAATGCTCAAGTAAAAAATAAATTGGTATTTAGAAGTTGCTAAGCAATAAAAAAATGTAGGGATTACGAAAGGGAATTAGAGTAAAAAATGCAAGTGTACTCAGGTACCTTAGAGATGCAAAATACTCCAATTAAATTACTAAAGTATTAAGTAGATTGTTAAATACTTTATGACTTAAGAAAAATTAACGAGGCGATTCTGGCTACCCTCTTTCAACTAACCACAGTCTTTGCGAAAGACAAAAGTCATCTTGAAACCTATTTACCGCCTTTCAAGTGACTAATGAAAGATCTGCAAATGATATTAATATAGATTAGATATTAATATAAATATATCTTTAATATAGAGAGTCCCAGTTTGTTTCGTCTTGTAACATAACATCAATAATATTTTCAGGACTGACCACTCCAATGAGTGCCTGCACTTCGTCGAGTTCTTTGTTCCATCTCTGACAGTGGAAAAATGTACGTTCTACATCGTCTTTAAGCCAATTGCAATAGATACAGTCCGCGCTACCTACATTTTGCAATTTATACTACCGTTCGGTATGCATTTGTTATCCTGAGAGACATCATTCTTTGCATTGCAATGAAAGGCTCTCTTCTGCATTTTGTTTTTAATTTTACGCCTCGCTTGTATTCGCCATTAATCTACTTAATGCCGCTATTACATTCGCAGCTTTTTTGTAGCTTATTTTAGTTGTTCGCTGAATGTCAGTTTTGAATCTAGTCTAATTCCGAGATATTTCATCACTTTTTAGGTTGTTAGAATTGCGCTGTTCACCCGCATCTCTATTTCCAAATGGGTTTTCCGTCTGGCAAAGAGTAATAATTCTGTCGCTAATGTGAGCCCATGTGAGCAAAGCCAGCCTTGTGTTCGTAACATTACTTGCGTCAACTTTCGTTGGGCGTCTCGAGTGTCTCGTGCCCGAATAACTGCTGCCATATCCTCTGCGTAGTCCGTCTCTAGTTTAGAATTTATAATAATAATAATAATAATAATAATAATAATAATGTATGTTAGGGTTTGGCCGAGATTCGCCTCCGGCTTGTAGCGAGCGCCTTGATGTGGTCACACAAAGCGGAGGGACCAACAGTTTTACGCCGACTCCGAACGGCAATTGTATTTTTATGAGAAGCATAAATACACTCGGAGTTTTGGCATTGCCTGCCGAGGGACGACCGCTGTTAAGGAAAACCCTTTTTTCTATATTTCGAACTGCTAACCATTTCACCACAGCGGCCACAGAATTAAGCTTTCTTAATCATCTTTAGATACCAATTTTGTGGAATATATGTAGTTTTTTTTTATATGTAGGTGGCAATCTTATCTATAAATAGGGACGGATTAAAGCTTTCAAACACCTATAGTTGCTAGCCATATTTTAATATTTTACTCATGCATATTCAATTCAGTTTTTTATTCTAGACAAGTGGCAACCCTATCCAAGCCTATTCTTGTATTGATAGTTGTTTTCAAAAATTTTCTTTAAGCACATACGTTACGCCATGCTTTATATATTTACATATCTACCTCATTTTAGTTTTTAGATGTGTGGCAACACTATTTAAAATCATAACATTTTCCACAATAAAAACTTTTTTCTATTAAAAATTATTTATTAAAAATAATAGTTAAATCATAATGAAAGCATTGTTGGTGTTCAAATAAAGTCCTAAGCAGTTGTCTTTGATTCCGTCTAGCTTAGTTGTCGTAGCGAGTTGGTGGGAGTACGAACGATGGCACATATTGGGAGTAAGCGCCCGCCGAAGCATATACTCCGCTCTTACCGGACGAACTGCACCCTACTGGCGACAAGGAAGGCTGGCAACTGAAGAGATAATTTCTTGGACATGGCGGCGCTGGGTATGCTGCAGCTGCTGGAGCAGAGTACGATGGGGCGGCTGGGGCTGCAGGTGCTGAGTAAGATGAGGAAGAGCCACCACCGTATGATGGGGCAGCAGGTGCTGAGTAAGATGAGGACGAGCCACCACCGTATGATGGGGCAGCAGGTGCTGAGTAAGATGAGGACGAGCCTCCACCGTATGATGGGGCAGCAGGTGCTGAGTAAGATGAGGAAGATGAGGACGAGCCTCCACCGTATGATGGGGCAGCTGGGCCGGCAGGTGCTGAGTAGGATGAGGAAGAACCACCATAAGATGGCGCTGCCGCTGGTGCTGGGGCTGGCGCTGAGTAGGATGACGAAGAATCACCACAAGACGGCGCTGCAGCTGGAGCTGGGGCAGAATAAGATGAGGAAGATCCACTGCTATAGCCACCACCATAGGATGAGGACACCATGCCCTCTTTACTATCAGTCCTTGCGCTGTTTACACCGACAACCGCGATAACTACGAACACGACGAAGCTGATGAGAGAATTCATTTTCTAATCAATTAATTACTGGATCTTCTCTGTATGAAAGAATTGCTAGACTGGTGATTTCCGCATTCGCAACCGCTTTTATACAGGTCGAAAATGGAAATTAAATGCAAGCGAAATTTCAGCAGTTCAACTGAACGCCATGGAAAAGTGTTAACGCAGCTATTTATGTCTGTAAGTAGAGCAGCGTTGAGCGAAGCAGCAATGATGGGCGATGTTTATTTCGTAGTTGAAATTTTGTGCAGCCAGCAATTTACACCAATGCATGGCAGGTGTAATATAGCGACAATGAACTCAATTTCATAATTTTCCATCTACCAACAAATTTAGCACAAAAACATTATTCAAAATTATTTACACTTACAATTTGCTGGGACAAAAACATATGGATTTTTAATTAACTAGTTGCTCTTTGCTTGTCCTTATTTGTTACTTAGCTTAAATGCAGTTCTTGTGTGTACATCGCCTATCATTTCTGCTTCGCTAAACGTTGCTCTACTTATGTGTACATACAAATATATGTATGTATGTAAAAATGCATTTATGCATTTTTTAACTTACATACATATCTACAGAGCTCCATGCTATAATTTACTACTATTTTACTGCACATAATGCCTATATAAACTGAAAGCTCGTAGGGACGCTTGTGAATATTCTTACTGCAGGTCAGTTAAATTTAAATACCCAGCGTTTATATCACCTGGTTATTGTGTAGTTCCTAACGTTAAAGTAATCCCTTATGACGGACTTCTAAGATTATTTTAATATAATAATGCCTTTGTTGTAACTTTTTAGAAATCTTTTGGTATTTATACCTTAACCCTTTCAGTACAATTGTCAAATATATTGGACAAACTTTTTTTTGTATTATTTTTTCTTAATTAAGAGTTTTTATTTTTAAAATAATAGTTGTTGTATGAAAAGTATTATTATTATTTACCGCATTTCTTTTACTGTATTTCGGGATGCAGTTGACCGTGATTTTTCACAAAAGTGAAAAGTGTCACAAAAGTCGATATTGAATTGTGTAATATTTAGGAACAAATTTACTACTTTTCGGTGGAATTGAGATCGGAAAAAAAAGATGTTGAATGTTATTCGCAGTTTTGAAATACATATATATCTCGTAAAATAAAAACTATTAATATCACTTCCCTGTTTACAAATCTAGAATACGAGTAAAACTGAGAGTTATTTTCAGATTTTTAGCTTCAGCGGCTGATTTTTTGTACTGAGAGGGTTAAAAAATTTTATATTTAAATTTTCATTTAGCTGGCAACCATACTTTCCTATACGCCAACTAGAGTCCGACCGATTAATCGGCATCGGCACGGCTAGTATCGGCACAAAATTGAGCCTTTTCTCGCCGATTCTTTGCCGATTCTTTGGATTTTCTTTTCATAATTTCAGGTGAAGCGACAGACAACCGCCAACATCAAAACACATTTGCATACAGCTCACAAAAATGAATTCTTTTTTTTTTTGATGAAGGTGTTTCACGTTTTTTCCATACAAAATTATGTTCGACAATTCGCTTTTATATGGAGGACACTGGCAACAAAAAAATTGACAAAAATTAACGGGATCTTATAGCAGCTTGAAACTTGCACGTCGTTATACTAGAATTAAATGGTCTACAAAACTGCATACCAAAATTCTGATTAAAAAGTTTGAAATTTTGGTGAAAATAAGCAGAATATTTCTAATTTTTGTACAAATTTTAAAATCTGGATTTATGTATATGGTGTTTGTCATATACCAGCTAGACTTTTATAAAAAAAATAATAAACATTAAATAAACAAAAGACAAATGCCAAATGCCAAAGCCGGTCAAAATATGTATGTGCATACATACATACAAACCTAGCATATAATTTCTAATGCATTGAGTGCAAGAGAGTGTTTTTTAGTACAAAACAAAATGATCGGCATCGGCATCGGCATCGGCCGATTCTTTCCCCAACAACCGATTAATCGGCATCGGCATCGGTACCTGAAGAAAAATTGGAATCGGTCGGACTCTAACGCCAACCAACACAAAATATCAAAATATTTTGATTTTCGGGCGACGATTGCGGCAACACGAATTTCTATGACCAACTATGCCAACATGCCCTGATTGCTTCAACGGTTGCCTCGTGTGTAGTCAGCATTATACATAATTATACTCGTCAATTGAACATGTCATGCAGAGGCCTTTGTACATACATACATAGCTAATGCTTTTCTGCAGACCATAAAGAATATTTTTATTCAAAATAAAAAGTTCCCTCCCTGAAAAATGCAAATGCCATTCATACGTATTTACATTCATACAAACAAATGACCAAATGGCCAAACGACAATAATTATTAGGTTTCACATGCAGCAACGAACATTTACATATGTGTGTATGTACGTTTGTGCTTAAAACTTAGCGCAGTGCCACCTGATGCGTTTCAATTTCAGTTTGGTGTCATGCGTTTGAATGGCTTTGGCATTTTGGGTGACGCCTCAATATTCGAGTGGTGTTAATACTTTTATAAGTACTTATTATCTTCATTAATTGGCATATATGTACATATGCATACACATATAGTATAATGTTTGACCACTCTTAGATATGCGGAGTATTATTCACTTATATGTATGTGTATATATGTATTTACGTATTATATGCATGCATATCTATGTCACCAGCAAACCTGTTGCTGTCTTTTAAAATATATGGTTTTTATGCCAGCTAAGTTATCGTATTTACATATGTCTAAGGTCAATGATGCTCGTAACTTTTGTTTGATATTATTTTAATTTTGAAACTCTTTTTTTGGTTTCATATAACCCCAGCGGGCTTGATCATTCAAGTCTTGAGTATAATTTTTTCAATCTGATATATGTATGATAGGATAAAGCACGTAGATGATATGACGGATTTGTGTATTGTAATTTAATTCTTTGCTGAAATATCTCCAAGTTTTCAATAATTTTCATTAAATCAGCCACACGAAATTTTCTGTAGTTGATATGAAGAACATTAAGCAAGATTGGTAAATAAATTATGTTTGTGGTTTCAACAAATTAAAAAAAATTTTAATTATCATAATGAAGTTACTTCTAGTTGAAAAACCCGATTAATTCGATAACCTCTGATTTATTCGATATTCGCACAATCACGACTTCAAAAAAAAACCCAAAAATTTTGAAGAAAAACCAGCTCAAATCGGTTTGAAAAAACCTAGTCAATCACCTTAGTACATTTATTGAATTGTTTCAAATAACTTTTTAATTAAATAGATTTTAATATTTGAGCAGGGGTAACTGTATACAAACATATTTTCGAAACTAAGCCTTTAAACCTTGCTCCTTTAATACCCATAAAAAGATATTGCGTTAAGCTTATTAATTGAATTGATTGCGAATTTCTAAACAGTTGGCAACGTCCTTCAAAACTATTTTTAGATGAAGCTTTCTTAATCCTTTCACGTTTTGTACCCATATTAAATGTTTTCGTTTAGCTTATTAATTGAACTGATTTCGAACAGGTGGCAGCTCTATTCAAAAGTATTTTCAAAACAAATCTTTCTCAAACCTGTCTCGTTTGATATCCATTTTAAAATATTTCGTCTAACTTATTAATTAAATTGACTTCGAATGTTTAAATGTGTAAACAGGTGGCAACTCCCTTTAAACCCATTTTCAAAATAAAGTTTTCTGTCTTTCTCTCGTTTGATAGCCATTTTAAAATATTTGTTTTAACTAGGCAAGAAAAGTGTCTTAAATTTTTTGGCAACAGGTGGCAACCCTCTTGAAAAATATTTGCGAAATTCATGCCTTTAGCTTCTTTCATTCGTGTACCCACATTGTTGTAATATTGTGTTTAAACTATTAATTAATTAAATTAAATTTTTTAAAAATAGTTATTGATTACCCTCGATTTTATTCTTTAAACACCTTTACTTACTTTTTTATAAGAAATATCTTATGACGCAATTTGTCACATAAATTCTTTGCATACTTCACTTGAAGTGCAATAATTCAGTGTTAAATAGCCAATAAAAATCATTTTCATGCTTAGTGGTCAGCTATGGCTTGTCATCTAATTTACAGCGCTGCTCTGAATTGCCACAAGTTCAATCGAGCGGGGTGGTTGACAGCTTGCCGGCAGTTGTCAACAGATATAACGAATAAAATTTGCAGTGAAGCCAAACGGTTGACAGGTAACAAAGCGATAAGCTAGTAGAATACATAAATACATATCTAATTCTTGATGGCAGAGGAGAAAACATCTTTTAACTGGTATTTTAATAGCAATTAAAGTTTATAAGAACTTGCTTAAAGCAAAGTGCAGCGGGTGCTCATTAAACTACTTATTGCAAATTTCCAGCAGCTAAAGACTAGTATTTTAAAGTAGCTAAGTAAGCAATCCACGGCAAAGGAATGTAACTCAGTTGAAGCGTCGTACAAATCGACATATATTTTATTATAAATATACATAAATGCATATGATATGTGCATTAGGGTGGAGCGAAAACAAAAAAAAAATTGCATTTCGAAATTCTTATAGCGGGGGATCGTTTCCTTTGTAAATCAGTAGAATTCCCCTTAATTTTTTTTAAATCGATTAAAATTTTCTGCCTCCCCTTTTTGATTGAGAATTTGAGATTTTTATAAATTCTAAACAAATAACGTAATATGTAAAAATCATTTTTAAAAAATTCTAGGTATGCAGTTTTGTAGGCCATTACATTTTAGAATAATTAGAATAATAAACCGCATGTTTGAAGCACCCTTAAAAAAAATTTTTGAAGGTGTTGCCCAGTTTCTCAATTTAGACACATTGTCGAACTTATTTTGTACGGAACAAGATGGATAAGGCCATCAACAATTAAAAAAAAATTGCCAAAAATTCGCGGTATTTTATAGCCACTTCAAACCTGCTCTTTATTATGCTAAGTTCAATGACCTACAAAACTGCATGCCTTGGAGTTTTTTCTAAAAATTTGAATTAAGCTATTTCTGTCGAATTTGCAGACATCGTAAAATTTCAGTCAAGAACAGAGGCAGAAAGCATTAACCAATTTGAAAAAAAAAAAATTAGGGGCATTTTATTGACGTCCAAAGGTAACGATGCCCCACTTATAGAATTTCGAAAAACAAAATTTTTGTTTCCGCTCCACCCTAATGTGCATACTACTAAATAGTTACCATATTTCAAAATCTAGTACTAGCATACCTTGGCTACTTTTTATCGGTCTGCACTTGCACATCAGCAGCTGTTGTGTGCGCTGGCAGTTTGTTTATTAAACATCAATAACCACTATTATATTGAAGCCGCACAACATTTATGCCAATATTACAGCAATAAATTATAATAAAAATGTAAATAGTTAAATATGGAGGGTAGCTTTTTTAATTGCTATGTTGCATTTTCGAAAGTAGAGCAGAGCAGCCATAGCTAGCCAACCAGTTTTGCATAATTGGCAAAATTCAAAATTATTGAGTTTTATTTTTTTTAAAGTGGTTAACGCATAACTGGCAAGAACAGCAAAAATTCATTCTGCTTAAAGCATATATGTGGAGCGATATATACTTATATAAATGAACATATACTTGATGGCAAAGCGCTGCTTATGGGTGTGTGTGATGTTTATCCACCCACAAAACCGTCAATCATGTAGTGGTAAAATAATTGCAAAACAGAATTTCAAGGTTGATATGCAAATGCAACATAGCAGAAACTCTAACAATTGCACTAATGTAGCGTATAAATGGCAATAAAACTTCAATCACACTTCAAAAAAAAAAAACAGAACACAAGTAGAAATTAAGCAAAATCCAAAGGATTGTTGTTAAGGTCGTTGCGGTTTGCGCCTTAAGTCTTTCATATCGACGCGCAGTTAGTTGATCATTTGTGTAGTTTGAACGCTTTTAAATTGCTATTAAGTAATAACTAAAGCAATTGGAAGCTTTGTGTAAAATAACACAAACGTAATTATATTGAAAACAAATAGATTTTATTAGCTCAACATGCAAGCGAAGCCGCACCAACGCCACCTCCACCGTAGCCACTAAGCGCTTGTATGTATGTGACTATACACCAGTTTGGTGTTGATTGTTTAGTGATTTCTTAAACGACCTTTGAAGGTGTGGCTCGCGGCACCAAGTACGCAGCGGTGAACTTTGTGAGCAAAAGCACTGTTATGCTGCAATACCATTAATCAGCATTAATCATCGACTGATCCGCACGCAAGGGTTACACGGCATCAATGTGGTGCAGTTACGCAAGTGAGATCGCAAAATAAAAATCAAAGGCGAGGGAAGTTACAAAACAAATATGCGGTGATGGTGTAACTATGTATGTATTTGTATAGTTAGTTTTTTTCAAAAGTAACTTTAATTGAAATGTTAAAGCTTTCACTGCTTGTAACAACTGCATAACAGTTTGATTACATGAAAAAAAGAAGTTATCTCATGGACGGCGATAATTTACAAGTAGAGCTATCATAACTTAAGAAACCCACTTAATGGAAAACTTTAACTATTTATTATTATTTTATTTTATTTTAATTATTTTTTTTAATATAGTTCACTTTATAACAAAAACCATAAAATCCAAGATTCAAACATTGTACAAAATTAAAAAAAAAACAACGAAGTTTCATCAAAATCAAACAATTGTTATTCAGAATTTTTAGAAAATTTTTGGAGAGGCTACAAAATACCGTTGACTTTTGGCATTTTTTTTTTTGAGTGGGGTTATGCATTTTGCTTCCTATCAAACTCACGCAAAAACTAAAACAGCACGTGACCCATGTTAGAAATCATTAAAATTGCTTGAACTACGAAAAATTGAAATTTTTAATTAAAAATTTAGCAGATATTCCAAATTTGTTTGCATCATGTAATAAATAAAGCAATCGAATAACAGGGCGATTCTGGCAGCTGTCTTTCAACTCACCACAACTTTCGAAAGACAAAAGCCTCTCGTACGAAAATTGTAAATCTCTGGCGACCATCTTGAAAGCTCTCTACTGCCTTTCGAAAATCTAATTGAAAGATCTGCTAACGAGAAGCTCTTAGCGCTATGCTGTTCGCCTTTTAAGTATTGAATTAAATTTAAAATAAGTATAAACATATTTTTCTATTTCAAAACAATAAAAACTAATAAAAAAGAAAATTAAATTTTAAAAAGGACCAAAATTAACGAAATAATATTTTTTTTTATTATTATTATTTATTTTAATTTTTAAAAATCAAATGACACTAATCAAATATTTTTTTTCTTTTTATAACAAGAAAAACAAAACCTAAATTAGAAAGAGAAACAAAATTAAATCAAAAAATAAGAAAATAGTACTTAAAAATTTGAAAAAAGGCAAAACAATTTTCAAATTCATAACAACATCTTAAAACAAATTAAAAACACAAAAAATAAAATAAGATCCTAAAAATGAAATGAAATAAAAAAAAATGTTTTTTCTTTTCAAAACAATAGAATCTAAAGATTAACTTAGAAAAAAACAATTTATCAAAAAAGAAGAAAATAGTACTTAAAAAATAAAAAAATAATAATTTTAAAACAAAAAATTAAAAAAAAAAATTTGTCGCAATTGCAGAGACGAGAAAAAGGTGGAGAGCATCGTACTTTATCTCTGCCATTGTCCCGTCCTGGCCAACAGGCGCAACCAATTCTTCAACAAGCACTTTTTAGATTGTTTAACTGACCTGAACTCGGTGGTTGAATTACTAAGCGAGGGAAAGAAACAAATAGCTTCGGCCAGCCTACGTGTGCTCCGTGTTCTGAGCGGTGGCAACCGCTGTAACCAAACCCAACCTAACCTATCTAGCAAATATTTAAACCTCGAAAATAAAAATAATAATTCGAGACGGTTTTCAATTTTGAGTGTGGCAAAGTTCGGTAAATCATCCAAACTCAAAAACTTTATATATATCTATGAAGAGAAAAAATGTCTTTGTTAAAACTTTGGGAGAGCTGCTCTTCGAAATTGTGGTGGGCGTCTTCATGTTGTTACACAAATGTAGAGGCCTACAGTTTTACAGTTATACGCCGTCTCCGAAGAGAAAATGAATTTTGTGAGAAGCTTTTTCAGGATAGAAATACAGTCAGAGGTTTGCCATTGACTGCCCAGAGACGAACGCTGTTAGGGAACAACTGCTTCTATTTTTTTTTTTTTCTAAATTTTTATCAACTTACTTAAAATTGGGCTTATGACTGACTATAACTGATTGCCGTTCTAAACATTTCCCTGACTGTCAGCAACCACAATAACTTCGCCACGGAACACATAAATGAAACATAAAAAAACTATGCACTATTCTGTTAATTTACATGTAGAAATTTGTTTAAGGCGTTGAATTGTGAACAATTGGGTCGATGAGGGCAACAAATGTTGCATGCCACATGCTTCGGCTCGTAAAAGGCGCGCATGAAATGCAACCGTCGAAGAGTGATAATGACCCCTGCCGCTAGCGCTGACGCAGCAGGTGGCAAATATATGACTCGCCTCTATATTGATTAAGAGATCAGTACCAAGGTTCGGACTACGAAATACGTAAACCGCAGTGAATTTAAAAATAAACGAATTTTATCGAAGTAGATTTTAGATTTTACATTTTATGCTAATAACAAGATATATCTTACATACAAATACGTATATACATAAATAGCTACATGTATGTTATGTTGGAGAAACACCTTTTACTGATTCAAAATATATTTTCCGTCGACAAATTCATATTTTTTCAAAAACTGGGAAAATTCTAGTGAAGATAAGAAATGCTTTTTTGTCTTGAATAAAAAGAAAAATTTAAAAAAAAAACCTTTGGTGACGCAGTAGAATATTCACTCTCTCTAAAAAGCGCAGTAGATATACTGCAATTGCAGTGAAGTCCGAACGCTGATCAGCACTTCAACAACGGGCGTAGGGAATCAAAGAGAAGCTGAAATTTTATGTGTGGATAATTGAACTAAATATTGTGGCTTACATGTAAGAGCGAGTGGGATCGTACGCATTGTTGGACGAAGTGCAGGCGTCAAAAGATAAACGATTTATTTGGTTTACGTATTACTGGCTTGGCTTTAATGTTGCAGTAAACAATGGAATGTGCATGTATAAGTGGCCAGTGGCCAGACTCATTGATGGCTGAGGTTTAATTTTTTGTTTTTCTTTTTGTTTTTTTTGTTCTCCCATTATTTTCTTGCTTTCTGTTTTTTTCGCTTTTGTTTTTCTCTTTCCCAATTACCGTAAATGCTCTGATTAGCAATTGTTTGTGAATGTGACTGCGCATGCGCAACGGAATTTGAATGCAACTCCAAATATGGATTGTGGAAAAGGTGTAAACCACAAAATTGTCTAATGATTTAGAAAATTTGTGAGCTTCAATCACTAGCCAACAGAAAAAAAAAAGCGTTACAAAACTATTATTATTAAAATTCTATTGTCTTTACTGCAATCTTTTTTGTTTATTTTTTTATGCTATGCATTAATTTCATTGTAAATACGCTCAAGGTTACGCGTGAAAAAAACTACTAATTGCATTGCCTGTGCTGCTGGTGCTGCTACGACTGCCAAATCCAACATACTCTTCACACCACTCAAACTGCTGCCGGCACAAAATTGCCATATGCATAGCCAATATTATTCAAGTCATTGTTACTCCAGCGCACATTGCCAAATGCTGATGGGTTGGGTTGGGGCTGCGCATGCGCAAATTAAATCTGCAACCAAGCTACGAATGCGATCTAAGAAACCAACGATTGAATGATTAACTGAAACAATATTGCGCTGACAATTTTATTAGCCAAGAGGCAATAGCGAGTTATTTTTTTGTGTAGCTGCTCACATTGTTTTTAGTAGCGCGTTCTTATTTTTATCATTCCAATCGCTTTTTGTTATGGTTACTGTTAAATATTATAATCGACAAGCTTGTTGGCGATAATGCATTGTGACGTTCGACTAATGCGAAAAGGCCACTGGCTGCCGCCACCGTCGCCGCTGTTGCTGTTAAGTGGCTGGCTACAAGCGCTGACTGTGACGATGACGTTGATCGCTGCGCTGCACAGTGGTACAGTCCCATACATTTTTTGGGAAAGTGTAGTACCTCACAAATCAAGAAAAAAAAAACAAAAATATAAACCAATCCTCAAAAACGTCTTAAAAATGCAATAAAAAGTGCGCCGATGAATATATTTCCATATGTTTGTAATAACGTTGTATATGAACCCCAAAAAAATTGACCTAATCGATTTATTTTAAAGCATACCGCCAATACAAAGACTTTTCCAACGATACCTCAAACATGTCGACTGGACGTCTAAACATACAAAAAACGGGAGTAAACGGTTTATTTTACCACATACCTCTCATGCAAACTTAACCCCGAAGTGTAATTTTTGTCTGCGTATATTTATTAAGATATTTAGTAGATTGCCCTAATTTGTTCTCTATTTTGTCTAGAAAGTGCTACATATTTATATGTATTTTCATATGTCCCAACCGAAAGCATCCGTTGCCAGCGCTGCATTTCTTTTTAGTTTTTTAATAATTTTGTTATTATTTAACCATTCATAAAATAAAAATAAAAATAAAATAAAAATAAATATTTTCACATTAACCTGCAACAAAAAAAAAAAACTAAGTGCGCCTGGACCACACTGGAGAAGTGAAGCTTACGTAGCTTCGTTTTTTCACATTGATAAAAATGTCAATTATTACATCGATAAAATATCTATAAATATATCGATAAAAAATCGATTATTATCAACAACAATATCGATAATGAGGCCGATAAATATAACGAAAATTCCGAAATAGCCTCGAAAATCTCGAAATAGTCCCGAGAATTCTGAAAATCGAATTACCTTTATATTAATCTTGCTTCCTCTATCTTCATCTTTACTTTTATCGATATGCTCATCCTAATCTTTTTCTTAATATTTATCTCAATATACGTTGCTTAAAAGAACAAAAATCTGAATCATTTTTAATTGAATATAATTCTTCTGACTTTAGTTGCTTTTATTTTGTATAAAACTGTCAGTTTCGTACAAAGTTATAATGAATTTTTCTTATTCAAATGCCGCTTTGTTAGGCTAAACCATTCAAATATTATTGAATATTCAAAAAATTTTATATTTTCCGCCAAGTACCACTGTGCGCTGTGGCGTTCAAGTTGTCACTACCTTAAATATGTGTGCATGTATATATGTGTTTGCGATTTTCTGTCGCCTTTGCAAGTGTCAATGCGCGAGGCACGCTGAGATTGACGTGCGGCTAAAGTTGAAAATTTATTGTTGCCACAACTGATTGCAGGTCAAATTTACGGTTTTTGATTGTTGGTTTCGATTGAAAAAGTGAAGGGAAACTAGGCTGGCTGGTGTATTACCGCATATCAATCGTATATTTTTCGATAAACCCAAATCTGCAGTTTGTCTGCAAATTGAATTAAATTATTTGTTTTTGAATTTAGGCTGCATGCAATAAAACAGTTAATTTCGATTTTAAGAGGCCAAACAATGCTATTGTACTACGCCCTTGTGGCCAAGTCGATTTCTTTTGTTCAAAATTTAACTTTTCATTTATTTATGCACACGCGATGCCTATTAAAAATATATGTTCACCTTGTATAGGACACAATTATGTATTTGCGCCTACTATCGCTCCCTTTTTCCTTTCTTTCGCAAAATTTCATGTTATCTATTTTACGACCTTGTTTATTTCATGATCAGTTTTTTTTGTGGCTTTTGGGCACAACCCTACTGAATTTTGACAAAAAATGGCCTCACTGCGTTCGAAGCCACAAATTCCCTAGAGGCTCAAAAACTAATCAACCCACAGGTAGTTGGAATTTTAAACTTTCATCTCAATTAGTACTTAACTTTAATTGCTTCTCATTTTTTCATCTCGATCGCTGCATTAAGATCATTCAAAAATCCTGTACCCATTTCTGTTTTCTCCTACGTAATGCCAGGCATTTACACAAAGGATACCCGACATTTTTAGATACTAATGCAATTTCCAGTGGTTTTTGGGGACTTCCCTCTTTCTTAGTGTTAGAAGATACCCTGCAGGAAATGTATCTAACTATAAGCTAACTTCAAGTTGATTAGGAAGAAGCTAAAAGTCAATTATTATCTGTATATTTTCTTCAACGAAAGCTAACTATATTTGTATGGCGAAATAGTCAAGGGTGGTTTACCTCTGCATTAGATGTAGTCAAGGGTGGCTACCTCTGCATTTGATGTAACTAACTTGTAACTAACTACTTTTGGACATAAAACATCAATAGGAAAAACGAAATATTTTTTTTTTATTTTTTTTATTTTTTTATTTTTATTTACTTTATTTCTTTTATTACATTTCATATTTGTTACCATATTCTGCCGTAGGTGGTGCCATATTCAAACTTCGTTAGACATAACTTCAAAATGATAATATGAAATTTGGATCTTCCTTTTATTTGTCCTCAATTCGAAAAAGTATTTGCGAAGTGCAAGATATTTAAATAGAAACGCCTTTAAAGAAAACAATATCGAGCTTTACTCATGCATTACTTGTCCACTTGTTTCAAGTTAGCTTTTTGTAGCTAACTACAGGTTATATATTTTATAGAAATCACGCAAAAAAGCTAACTACAAGTATGTTATTTTTTATCAATTGATAATTTTTTCTGCAGGGTATTGCAGTTTTCTTATGCCCCGCTCTTGTCATATCGCACACCGTCTTCAAAAGAGTCACAACTCAAAATTTGTCAATTTTGAGATTATGCGCTAAAAATGTATGCAGAGCTATTATTTACCTTTCAGCAAAAGCTAGAGCAAATTTTTGTTATAATTTGTTAAAAAAAAAACTAAGGTAAAGTCGCCCTTGACCATTTGATTATCATGTGCTAAGAAATAGTTTTTCGCACTTTCTGACAAAAGTATTATTTTGAGTTTTGACTTTTTTGAAGACGGTGTGCGATATCAGCTTTTCTAATTTGTACAAAATTCACATTGGCAGATTTCTATATAAGTAAGCTGTGAAAAAATATAGTTATTGAGATCCGATTTTACTGAAATTTTCCATGTAACCGGAAGTCGGTTATACCACCAGAAGGTAGATCATCCCCGATTTGGTAGGGAGTTTTCAATAAAAAAAAACCTGTCATCATAAATTTTATGTAGCGAGTTTTAACATAAACACAAATTTCTATACGATTTTTAAAATACCGAAAATATACATATGTCCAATTTTCGAATTGCCAAACCTTTATGTCCAAATTTTCTTTGAAGCGTTCTAATTTGAAATTTTAATTTTAGGTTCGCATATTACTGCATTATCAGTGAACTACTTGTACATACTTCATTTATTTGTCACTTAACTTGCAAAATCCCCCTCAATTTATCAGCCAAACCTTTTGTAATTAAAATGTCAATCGATAAGTAATAAAAAGACTTAAAAGGCGACAAACTTGCCTGCTGGCAATACACACATGCCCACACATTTAACCCCTATCACTGCGCCGCATTTGCGCTGGACATATCAGTCTTTTTAATTATCGCCTCAGCACATATTTTATTGCATTACCTACACTAAAGCAATTTGTATTAGTCGATTGCAAACCGCAAAATAGGTTACTTAACATACATAAGTGAAAGGTCTACAAAATATTGCGCAATATGGAATAATACATAAAAAGCCAATCATCAACAGCAGCACAATGGTGGTGGCGGTGGCAACGGCCTGGCCTGCAGCCTTGTTACACTTTAACTTATCCATCACAAAATGTTCGGTGGTAAAAAATTTGCACAAATAAAATAATGCAGGAACACACATTCAATGAAGTACTAACAAACCGCTAAAACAATTTGTTACTGAAATAATATGTTACGGCATATTTTTTGGCATACGTATGTATATACTATACGTACATACATATATTGGAATTACTCCCGTTCAAACAAGCTGCTGGCAAAATTTAATTGATTGACGCCCTATGTGGCTGCATACTCACAAATGCATACATGCTTCTATTTATTTATGTTTGTTCACTTCTGCGAAAAATTGAAATTTGGGTATTGCTGCCAAAAATTTGACGTTGTCCGTTCAAATTTATATGTATGTATGTACATTGTGGGTGGGCATTTGTTTGCACAGCATGTGGCAAAATACAGTCCGCATGAACACGTATGCTTCATTAAAGTGGCTTAGGGCAAGTTACCACCCGCCATAGTCGCCCACAATTGCATGTAATTCCATATCGAGCCTTAACTGCCAAAATAACGTAAGGGACATTTTTTCAAAATTTTTTTTTTTTATGCAGAAATGCATCTAGATGCTCTAGAAACAGTTCTGCATCAAAGAGGAAATTTTGAAAAAAATTTCACTTACGTTATTTTAGCGGTTAGGTTTCAATATGTAAACTGGCGATCAAAAGTTAGTTGTTTTTCAAGTTAATTATTTTTTTTTATTTGTTTATAAAAATATGGTTCATGCTTTAACCAACACCACATAAGTCAAACTTTCGAACTTTATATAGAATTCAGAAAAATTTAATAATTTTTCATCTAAATTTTGATCTTTATAGTCTGAATTTTTAGAAAATAGATCATTAAAAATCAACGACCGCTTAAAACTTGCACTCATTTTATTAGATGTACATAACCGATGTACCTGCATACCCAACATTTTTCTAAAATTTAGATTAAAAATTGTTGAATTTTTGTAAATTCTGTATAAAGTTTGACTTATGTATGGTTTTATTAAAGCATGAACCATTAAAAAAATAACTAACAAAAAAATGTTAACTTAAAAAACACCATGCATTCAGTTTTGATCGCCAGTATAGGTATTTGCATTAGGGTGGTCCAAAAATGCATGTGAAAAAGTAAAGTTATTTTTGTCGAAATCAAATATTTAGGGGTCGCTCAAAGCGCCTAAGTTTTTCGTGGATATGGTATAGAGTTCCTAAAAATCAATATTCAATATTTTTCGATCAGAAAACTTTTCTTCTCTTTAGGAGACTTCCAATAATAATACCGAATTGTTTATTTTACCATTTTTTTAATACTAGTAATTTTTTATGGGTCTCCCAATTGCATTTTTTTGGTTTTTTTATGGTAGTTAACATTCAAAAATGGTCAAATAAACAATTAGATATTGTTGTTGGTAGTCTCCTGAAGAGAAGCAAAGCTTTCCGATCGAAAAATGTTGATTTTCAAGAATTCAATATCATTTCTACGAAAAATTTTGTTCACATATAAAATATATGGAAAACTTTCAACGCTTTGAGCGGCCTCTAAATATTTTTTGATTTCAAAATAAAAAACAGGGGTGTATTTTTTTGGGGTATAGAACAATCCTAGGTGGTGAAATCCGTAAAATTCCGGTTTTATCTTTTTTTACCACCCTAATACTTACATATGTACATTAGACCGTACCAGAAAAAATCGTTGTACACCCCTGAATCTAAAGTATTTTTGCGAGACAATTTGAAAAAAAAATGTTTTTGTCTAAGCTGGAGGTCGCCCTTTACATTTGATGATATTTTTTCGGTATAGAAAAATCCTAGGAGGTGAGCGTATAAAAATTCCGACTTTACTTTTTCACACGCATTTTTGCACCACCCTGATGTGCACAAATTTAGACCAAGGTTTAACACAATTTTCAATTAGGGTAACACGGGAACCATGGGGAACTACCGGCAAAATTAAGCGGGAATCACCCGACATTAAAATTGTCTCTCTCCCAAATAGAACTTTTTTATCTCCCGTTGCACTTAGATCACGTAAAAGTGTGATAACTCTAAACTTCTAAACACTAACTCCGAAAACACTAAACTTCGATAGCTTGATGAAAATCGATGACACGACTAATTTCGATAACTATCACTAAATTTCGATAATAAAAACGCGCACCCATTAGCCTCGACAACACGATCAACTTCAAAAACACTAAATTCCGATAACTTGATAAAAATCGATAACTCAAAAAATTTCAATAACTATCGATAAATTGCGATAACTGTGCATTTTAAACCCTCGATAAATTTCGATAACGCGACAAAATTGTATAACAATAGATTTTGACAACTCGATACATTCTTGTATTCCGATAAAATTCGATAAACAGTGATAACTCGATAAACTCATATAACCCTATAAATTTCGATAACTCGAAATACTTTCGAAAATTTTCGATTGTTTAACGAAGTTTGGAAAAGCTTGGATAAGCGTTTTGTTGTTAAGCGCTTGCGTTTCTCGGTGGCTGTAGCACCCGCTTTTGAAAAAAGGCACTCAGCAGGCTCCGAGGTACCAACTAAATGACAATATTTTTTTCGAAAGTCCGTAAAGTTTTGGGTAAACAGTTTTCATTTCCTCCCAAGCGTCGATGATATTCCGCTTTAGTTCTTGGACTTGGCAATTTAAATAAAAATTCATTTCTTCTTGTGGGTGGCCCAAATCTTCATCTTTTCACCTTCGTTTGAAGGGTCCAAAGATCGAACTCCTTTTCTACTGATTCTAGTGACGACTCGCTACCCGTTTCCATAAGATCATCTGCGCATATTATTTGATTTCGCAAGAACTTCATTACTGATGCCAATTCTAACGGATCTTTGAAATGAATTTTTTTGAACCTTGTAAAAAAATTGTAAATTGGATAAATAATCGATTATATTAATCAAATGATTAATCGCTGCCATTCCTACCTATGTTACATAAGAAAACCTCTATACCGTACAATTGGAAAGGCACAACAAACCGCCATCGTCAAGAATTAACGCCTGCAATGGACTGTGCATGCAATTAAATTTGTAACAATTAATTTACTGCCAATTTTCATTTTGGCAAAAAGACTTTCTGTCTAAGAGTTGCCGTTTTGTCTTCCACCACCATTTACCAGTGAATTTTGCAACTTCATTTTTAAAACTACTTTTATTGTTATGTGTTGTATGTAAGAGCTTTAAATAAGTATGTAATAATTCTTTTAATTGTTGCCGCAAGTGTGAGTGTGTGTGTGTGTGTGTGTGTGTGTAAGCATATGCTTGCACTTACTATTAACAAAGTAACTCGACTTGTTGCATGTTGGCAAATTGCTATGTGTTGCCAACAAACTAATTTAAATTTTATTAAACTCACTTGCTTGGAAAAGCGAACATTTAAATTGGCTAAAGTGGCAAGTTATGCTAACAGGTTGACGGCGGTAAGTTTCTGTGTCTTAAATCTAACGTGTAATATTTGTTGCTTTATTCAATAAGTACTTTAATTAGTGCACTACTTAGGATGTAGCAATGTTTTTATAGCGTGCAATATTTCTCTATTTTTTCCTATTAAGTATTCGCTGGGGACTTTTATAAAGTTGTTTCAAAATTAGATTGCATTATTTCAATTCTGTAACAGCTGGCTCAATGCGGGTTGTTTAAGCATTTTCATATTGGATTCTGGTTTTCAGTAACTAATGGGTATAGAATATATCAGTAAATATAAAGGATTTTATGAAAAGTTCGTAAAACGAAACCTATTTAGATGTAATCAAATATAAGAAAGTTTCCCATTTTTTGTTTTAAACGATATTAGCTGGACTCAGTTGCGCGAGACATATGCACATTAGGCAGTATCGCCAAAAAAGTTGCGGTTTTCCGCCGGGACTAAGAAAATTATTATATTTGAAGACTTCCATCAAAATATTTCGAAAAGATATTAAGAATGCACCGCTTTGAAAATACATATCTCTAAAAAGTTTTTCATAAAATAAGCAGTTTCGCAAAGGATTTTTTGAAAAAAAAACTTCCTCAGACGACAAAAGAGTTTAAACTTAAAAAAATTTCATGAAAACTGATCTTTATAAAGAAAAAGATAGAAAGTACCTTTCCTGATCCTCATAAGTCTAAATCGATATAGTTTTGGCCCAGTTATTAGAGTTTTTCTCAAACCAATCTTTAAAAAAAGTAAAAAAAAAACAGCACCAGAAATTCCATTATACCAAGTTTTCAAGCCTAAAATGGTTTGTCATCTGAGGTGATTTTTTCAAAAAATAATTTAGAAACAACTATTGCTTTTCATAAAAAAAAACTAAATTTTGGAGGTATTTTCAAATCGGTCCAGCTAACGTAAGTCTAAATATTTTTCCGAAATATTTTGGTGCATGCCTTAAGATATAATAAATTTTGTGATTAAAATGGGAAAACAGTACCGATTTTTTAATGTACATATAGCGTTGCCGAAAGCTTTTGCTGAAATTCATTTAAAAGTAATATTAACAAAAATATAACGATGGAAATTTATGTCAAGTCACTCCACGTCACGTAACGTTTCACACTTGGGGTTGTCATAGAAAATTGAGACAAGTTGCATTAATTCAAAAAACTCTATAAACAACTAGAATTACTCCAAAACATATTAAAGCAAGTTTCATGAAAAGAGCCATTCGCAATTCGCAGAGTTTTGCGACTGTGTAAGAAAAAAAAATCAACTTGCGTTTTGTCACATAACGTCACTCTCTTTAATTAAGGAAGTTTTATTACATGGCAGTTGGGAAGCGCATGTGCAAAAATTTCACAAATTTAATGAAGGAAATTTTTGCACATGCAGCAGTACATAGCATGCATTTAGGTGCCTGGTGTAAGCAGTCGCGCCTAAGGGTGCGTTCACAAAGCGGAGCTGCAGTTGTTCACACTGAATGAAACGAGCGGATCTTTTCTCACGGACTCTGCTGCATAGATACCACAAAACTTAGCGTCAATGAAAAGTGACAAAAATATTTGCGCAATTTTATTCAAAAGGTTCGTTGTCTTTTAATCTGAACTGGCAGCCATACGAGTAGCCGTTGACAGCCTAAGACTAGCTTCTGTCGCTACCACTAAAATATGTATATACTTAGAAAGCCAGGCGGCCCTTATGGCGCTTAACTTTGTCACTATAAATTCGGAAACAGTTGCCAACTACCGCAAATCACTTATCGTGATGGCAGAGTAGCTCGCTTTGCATTTGGTATGGGACCGGGCACAGTCACATACCAGTAAGTGAGAAGGCAGACGAACCTCCAAGCAAGCTCTGACTAAGGAAAGATTTGAAGAAGCGGGTACCAGTTATGAGCGCACTTAAACCTGTATTATAACGAAAGCCCCCGAAATGAAATACATGTACGGAGATTGAGAGAAATGTCTCTGGCCATTGGCCTGCTCACAGGACATAAATATTCTGATAAGAAGGCATGCAGAGCCCCTCGGGGGTCTGCCACAATGACTACTGCAGGCGCTGCCACGGCGAAGAATGGCCTGAATCAATCAGATACTTACTTTGCGATTTCCCTGCACTATGCAGGAGAAGATAGAAATTCCTAGGTATAAGATTTTTAGATGATCCAAGCGCAACTACTAAGTTCCATGTGGTATCACAATGCACCCCTGACTGGACCTAAGTGTGCTGGCTTCCTTTAAGTCTAGCAGCCACTTCAACCTAACCTTACCTAACCTAAGTACAACAAAAGTGTACCTCAAAAATCATGTTTGCGTATTAATACATACGATAAGATGAGTCATTCTCTCGATTTCTGTGACAAATTTCTGAAGTGCCTTATTGACGTTCTGCCAGCTTGCTCAATAATTTGCAGCAAGACCTTTCAATGCAACAAATAACGTAGCGGGTTCGTATATTCAAAATGGTGTCGAAAGAGCTGGAAAGGAATGGTGCAGTCAAAGGATGAGATTTTTACCAAAGGATGAGGTATTCTAGTGAAACAGCTGCCGAAATTGCAGCCAATACCATTCTGCTTGGCCCAAATTAATAATACAGTGCAGAATCAGTAGGCATACAGAAACTGATTAAAATAATAACTTAAAAATATTCTAAAGTATAGTTGAAACACGACTACCATAATATTTTGTTTTTAACTCCATTAAACACAGGGAATTCTGCCGCGTAAAACTCGCAAGTCTGGTGGAGCAGCTTTTTAACTCGGCGGGTTGCTAAAGTGCACACAATAAGTCCGACTTAAAAAGCATTCTATTTTTTACATTTACTAATCTCTTACTCCATACAGTTACCGACAACAACCGGTATGAATATTTCCTTTATTTACATAATTTACTTTCATCCTTCTCCTTCCGGCTTCTTCACCTTTGCAATCGCATACAACTTTGTCGCTTCCTTTGAGTCACTGCGCTTGCCGGCGCTTATCTGGTGGCTTTGTCACTGCTCTTGGCGCTACATACAATTTTTCGCTGTCACTGTGCCACACAGCTTTTGCGTATAACTCGCTGCCTTGTTGGCGAACTCTTATTGCGTCAACTTCCTCTCGCCAGCAATTTGTACACGTCACTCGCCTGAAGTTGATGGTTGGCTTCATGTCTACATTTTTACTCGCATATGCTATCGAAGAGTTTTATTATGTTTCAATTGCAACAGTTTCCTGCGTCATTGCCTCGGCAACTGTATGTGTTGCTGCTGCTCCCGTTGGCAACATGACACAGTTGCTTGTAAATTTAATCGCTTTAAGGCGTTTACCATTTAACTGCATTAGCGGTGCACAATCGCCTCATCTGTCTGACAAGTTGGGAATTTTCTGTCCAATACCAACTATTTATTTACTTTGCTGCTGTTTGCTAGTCTCATTACTTTTTGCAAAAAAACAAAAAAAAACAAACCAGTTGACCTACTTTTGTAAGTTGCATTTCCTACACTTTATACTTACAATAACCGGTGGCAGTGTGTGCGTAAAAAGGGTCCGCATGTTGTTTGGCCAATTATGAATCTACTTTTTGCAGTCGGCCAACTGCCTTCTGCAACTTGCTTGTTATGTAATAATTTCGTTGCCATTGAAAGGGAAAATGAGGGAAGCAACAAGACAGTAAACATCTTTTAGCAGCAGCTTAGTCGCGTTTTAAGGTCAGAATACTGGAATTTCGTAAGTCTTCCCTGTCGGTGACGCAGGTAGTTTCACTTTCATTTGGGATTTCGTGGACGAAAGGCAGATGAAAAAATAAACTTTAGATTGTGACACTTTTTTCTCACAAACAAGTTATTGCCTTTGTTCGAAGTGAATCCATTTCAGAA
The DNA here is from genome assembly GCF_001687245.7 of Rhagoletis zephyria. Lineage (NCBI taxonomy): Eukaryota > Metazoa > Arthropoda > Insecta > Diptera > Tephritidae > Rhagoletis > Rhagoletis zephyria. Next base: position 33,695 of record NW_016157519.1, on the reverse strand, counting down.
TACAACAGTCAAAATACTTGTAGAAGAGGACATCAAGTTGCTAAAAATTTGAAGAATCGACTAACAGAGCCGGCGCCTATAAATCTATATTTGTTGTAGGGGATGAAAGAATTCGCTCAAAATTTGTTACTCGGGGGGTTTTTGGGTTCACTGATTATAAATCTGATCATGAATTTTTAAAATTCAAAATGGGAGATCCAATATGGCAGGCAAATTTAAAAAAAAATTGAATTCGCTCGAAACTTATTACTCGTAGGTTCTTGGGTTTGATGCCGCCATATTTTAGAAGTTTTTGAAAAGTGAAAATAATTGTATGGGTATCGCAAAAGCGCGCAAAAAGAGTACATTTTACCTTAAAGCAGAATAATATGTGAAGAATTTCGTGTCGGAACTCAGCGGAACTATTTATTTTTTTCTACTTTAATATTAAAACAAAATAATTTCAAGCCCAACGGTATCGCGTTCGCTCTGGCCACGGCTCGACGAATGAAGAACACGGAGTTTATTAAGACTCTCAAAGCCAAAAATTACGCTTCTCACAGAAATACTAACGGGACTCTGGGACAATTTAGTAGTTGCTCGAATCAGAGATCAGACCTGGGTGCGGGTCCTATGTAGTGGTAGGACCTGCCTCTAAACACTCTGAGGCTCATAAAAAAAACACGATTTTGTACTGACTTGGATTTGTCGTACGGGGAAAAAACTTTCGATTCGACAACCATGCGTGGTCGACGAAATAAAGGGACGATCGGGCGCAAAAGGGCTTGGACTTGGAGTGAACAAGAGGCATAGATTTTCAAATAAGGAAAATAAGCTACAGCCTTCCATATCTACATATGTACATAAGTGTATCTTTCACTGTTGGCAATGATGAAATCTACAAAATTGTGGTAGAAGTACTTGCCTATCACATACCGAAACAATTTAATACTTAATAATATTATCTCCGCATAGTTAGTTTCTTACTCACACACAAATCGTACAAAATAGCTTTTAAAACCTGATATATCATGTTTTAATAAATGTAGGTAGGCAGATCGGAGCTATCGACCTTCGGGTAAAAGACTATGTATGTATGTAAGTATGTAGCGAACTGGCTCTTGTATTGCATGAATCACTTACGATATTTCTTTGCATCACTGTCGAGTAAGAGAGCAACAAAATTCATTTTTTTAAATTTATTTAAAGCGAATTTAAATTTTTTGCTTCAAATGGAATTGGAATCCGCTGGGAAAACAATTTGCCACAGCTAATGATTTTTTTTTTTTGTTTATTTGTTTAGTTTCTTTGAAGTACTTTTGTACAGCATACCTCCCCAAATGTGAGCATATGGGTAAAAAAAATTAATTTCAATCTGCTATGTGGTCACATATAAATATACACATCTGGGTCAATCCATGTCAAATCGACTGGCTGGAATTAAACATTTTGGATTTGAATGAATTTTGGTCAGAACTTTTCTATTTTCATATAATTAAGTTCTGTCAAAAGAAAAAAAATCGAATTTTCTAAATCTTTAATTTCCCGAATTTGCGAGATAATTTTTTGAATGTCTCAATAACTATTAAACTATTATTAAAAAAAATGGTTCTGATGTTTTTAAAATTTATTTTGCGGCTAGATAAAAATTATATATTTAATATAAAAAAATACAGAGTTTTGAAACCTAAAAAATCGTAAAAGCAAAAAATTTAGTAAATTATTCGCAATTTTTTTGTTTGTATAAAATACTTCCAGTTGATTTTAAAAGATTTTGAAATTTTTAAGGTGCAGTTTTTTTAAATATGAAATTCTCAACTTTGAATATAAGAAATTTATTTTATACTCTAAATTGACAATAAATTCAAAATACAGTGGTTAGCGGAATTGAATAAAAATTGTTTAACATAACTTTATTTCGAGTTTTCAAGAAAAAAAATTTTTTTTTCATTTTAAGTCCAAAAATTCAAATTTTTCAAAAAAAACCCCTTTTGAAAAAATTTCTCGATATTTTAAGGTCGATATATACAAAAAATGTTTGACAAAATGTTTATATTTTTTGTTTTTACGATTTTTTTATATATATTTTTTTTTTTGTAGCCCTAAATATCACTTTTAAAAGCAGACCATATTTGTAACTAGTTGTAGTTTTTGAGATACTCAAAAAATCGACTTGCGAAATCCCGGAAATTTAGAATTACATATGCATGCATAACTTTCGAAAAAAACAAAAATAATTTTTGTCCTTCATCCAAATCAAAAATGGAAGATTCCAACCATTGGTCAATTTGACATGGATTGGTCCACATGTATGCACAATATTTATGTATTATATAAATTAATCTTTGAAAGCAAGTTATTGCTGAATTCGAATATATTTATTTACTTCCATGCATTTTAATTCCATAAAATATTAAGAGTAAGATAGATCTAATACTTAAGCGCTCCCAAGTAGAATCTCGCTGATTTTTCAAAATTGTGCCAGCTATTTATTCTAAGGCGTAGTTTGCATTTTAGAATTGAAGATGGAAAGATTATAATTTCACCATCAACTTTTTGTGCTAGTTTTCGTTTACTTCGGCCCCTCCATTCATAAATGGTTTTATTTTCTTTGTATTCATTTTGCTAAAATTTCAACTCACCATGAGTGCAATATGGTTTAATTATTTTAATGAACAAGCTGTGCAGTTTATATGTGTGTATGTATGTTGATAGAGTTTCAATTTTTTCCTTTTTATATTATGATATTTTTTACCTTTGCTTTAGTAAAATGATGGCGTGCTATTTTTTATAAATCAATTCAATCTCTATTAACCTGACGTCTTGGTAGATGACTTTCAAAAAAGTACAACAATTAATTATATCACCAATAACTTCATTCATATGAGTATGTATTTTTGAACCAAAATCCGATTTTTTTTAATTACAGAAACTACTTTTTTCCAGGCCATAAGTTTTATATCTTCTTTTTATTTCCTATTAAAATAATTTGGGTTACGATTGTAAAAATTTTTGCTTTTTGATTGTAAGCACTTAAAAAACTGGTAAATAAATTGTTTATTTAAATCCAGCAAAGTGTGTGAATTGTGAAAATTTGACTACATTTACCAGATAAGCAATTAGTTAAAAAAAAATAAATAAATAAAAATTCATTAAAAAATAGCCCTTCACTGAGCTAAATGTAAGGCACTGCATATACATATGTATGTATGTAAATATATGAATTTTATGTTTACTATATTTAACAAAAACCTTGCACCAGAAGGCATCGTACAGTTAATTTTTGCTGGTAGGCTTTTTGAAAATCAAATAAAATCAATGGCAAACATCATGAGAAAAAGGACTGTCCCTTGAAATAAAGCACGGATATTCACTGTAGTAATAACGGGACTTTGCACTGAAAGCATACCATTTTCAATAAGTAGAATCTTAATGCCTGGTTAAAAGTTTTTATTAGTTTCAATTTGGCTTTTCTAAAATTACGCTCAGAATGAAAAGTCCACTTTTTTTTAAATATATTTTTATACAAGATTCAAAAACAATTAAAAATGCATCGTTTTCTAAAAGCCCGAACTGATTATTTTATTTCTGATCTCCTAAGTCCAAAATGGTCACAGAAAATGTAAGAAGTCCCAAGGAATATACAGATTTTTCGTAGACATCGTGGAATTCGTTTTCTTTGGAGATGTTTCAGCTTACAGTACTTATATCTATTACAATTTTTCTTTAAGGAAATGAGTTTGAAAAGTTTCTATCCTCCCGTGTGAAATTTCAAAAACTGGTCTTATTTAGCAACTTTGTACTCTAAGCTAGCGACATATTAAATTAACTGATGATGACACCTTACTAGGTTCTACTAGCTAAAAGTACGCACCTCTCCTCGGCCGACTTCAGTATTTAAAAAAGGCTCTGAGCATGATCCTCAGTCAGACATTACATAAGTTTCGAGCGCCTTAGTCAGGGGGGCCGGCAGTTTTAAGAAGCTATAATCGCACCTAAATAACAAAACCAAAAAATGTATTTGTAGATAAAACTTAAGTAATTTCCCAACCCCCACCCCCCCATACAACCCACCACCATTCATAATTCTTTTGGTGTACAATCACAATTCTTTTGTCTGCTGCAAACCACTTTTGCTTCAAATCACCTTTTATGTCTCGCCATCGGCTATCAAAAGACTTTGGCGACAAACTCGATTTGCTTAATTTCTGAAAATCTCTACGCCATTCAATTAGCGCGCGCCATTGTGTGCGTTATATGGTCGCATAGTTGCTGCTTAATTCTAATCCGCGGTGGTGACATTATTCTAAAAACGGAACTGAAATAACGAGTTCAATGAATTCTAAGCGCAAGCAAAAATAAAATACAAACGAAAAAATACTGAATGTGGTCTTGTCGCATAAAGCGGTAGTGAGCATAAGTAGATTTTGCCGCTTAATTAGCATTATTTAGCTTGTTCAATAAGCGTAAAAAATAGCGCACGTGCTGCCTAATTAAAGCAAACTAATGAAAATATGTATATATATAAATCGTTTCAAAGTACGCAGAGTAGTATTATCGGTTAATCTGTCGCACGAAAGCATCAATCAAATAGCGAACCAGATTGTTGCTTTCAAAACGGCAATGGTGATTCGTTCAACTCTAATTCTAAACTATTGAACTGCTGCGTTTGTCTGGTTTTACTTGCTTTTCTATTCGTTAATTAAATTCGTGCTCCTGATTGCTTGTGGTGTGAACTTGATAACGATATGTCACAGTTCTTCAATTGAAGGCGGATTTAGAGAAGTCAAGTACCATCCATATAGGGAATAAATAACTAGGATTTTTTCGATATAAATGAGGCAAAAATTAAAAACGTTTTAATAGAGCTTATTGGATTTTCAAATACATATTTAAGCGATTCATAAAACCGTAACCGTTTTAGGTGTAAAATAACGGTCTAAATATTTGTAAGAGACTTGTAACTATATCAAACGGTTTATATGCTAGGGACCGTAATGGTTCTGATCTTTTTATTAAAAATCATAGTTCAACCGTCAATTTTTATTTTTCCAATAAATATTTTATTATTCTTGATTTTTGTTTTATTGATCATACCTAACGGTTATAACCTTTTTCGTACAAAAAACTGCATTTTACTGAGAAAAAGTTCCGCTTTGCAGTACCTTCATTTAAAAAAAGCATTCTTTTACAGTACAGTATTTTGTTTTAACATTCTTTCATTGAAATAAATGAATTCCTGATACTATGTATACCTGTTGTACACCCCGCGACAAAATGACACGGTCTAACAAAAGCCATATACATAAATCCAAATTTCTAACTTGGTACAAAAATTATACAAATTTAACAAAGCTGTACAACGAAAGTTTTCTAGTTTAAGGTGTCCAGTAGTAAAAAGTTAGGTCGTATTTGATATTATGGCCTAAGTAGTTTTAAAAAAAGTCTAAAAAGTAGTTAAAATAAATGTCTAAGCGAAATTAAAGGTGTGGACATATATAGTAAAATTTCATGGGAAATACTTTCGTAGAACATTTTAACCCATTAGTTTCCGACTTAAAGGGTCATATTGACCCGTTAAAATAATTAACGAAATTAAAGGTTCAGATATATATATAGTATAGAATATTTTAACCCATTATCTCCCGACTGAAAGGGTTAGTTTAACCCTTACTTCAAAAAACTCCGCAAAAAGCAAATTTGGAAGGTAGAAAGAGGATTGATGTAAATTACTCTTCGGAAAATTCTACTAGGGGTCTTCTCACACAAAAAGTGCATGCCACCAACCTAAAAGTCACTATAAAATTAAAACAAAAAATCTATGCCAAGAAGGAATAACAGCGAAACTCAATTTTAAAATTTTAAAATTTATTTTATTTTTTAGAGGTTTTTATGTTGGTGGCATGAAGCTTTTGCTTGAGAAGACCCATAGTAAAAATTTCCGAAGAATAATTTTCTAGAATATATCAGAGCTCGTTAAAAAAAATTTAAATACATATTTATTTTGCATATTAGAAAATATGTACATGTGTATGTAAATCGCACATTTCTTTCTTTCTGGAATTTCCTCTATTAAGTTCCACTTCTTCCGCGCGTAGGCACTACACGCACTGAGTTCTTTTTTCTTAAAATGAGTAAAGTTATTTTCATAAATTTAGTAAATTTGAGAAAATCGTTTTTTTTTTGTTGTTTGTGAACAAGAAACCCGGTTTCTTATTTTCAGTAAAGTGAGTTTCTTAAATTCAGTGAAAGCTTAACCAAAATTAAATATTTCACGAACTATAGCATTTTCAGTTTAAATGAAACCATTTTCAAATTAAGTGAAAACTTTTTCAAATTAAATGAAACCTTTTTCAGGTTAAGCAAAACCTTTTTCAAATTAAATGAAACCTTTTTGAGATTCAATGAAACTTTATTCAGATTAAATGAAACATTCTTAAAAGGAAGTTTCATTTAATTTTAATAAAGTTTCGTTTAATTTGGAAATGGTTTCGCTTAATCTGAAAAAGGTTTCATTTAATTTGAATAAGGTTTCGCTTAACCCGAAAAAGGTTTCATTTAATTTGAAAAAGGTTTCGCTTTGTTCGAAAATGGTTTCATTTAATTTGAAAAAAGTTTCATTTAAACTGAAAATGCTATATTTACTATTTCACGGCCAAAAAAAAACATTTATCCAACCTTAAGTAATAAACTTCTGTCCATGTATCTAATCAAAACAAAAGGACTTAGTATTAATGCAGGTGGTCTAATATTCTAGATCTCTTTCTCTTTTTTAATTTCTGTACCGCATTCGGGTGTATTTTTGACTGTCGCACAGTGTTATCAACAAAAGCATTAAAAACTTTTTTAAGCTAATCATTTAATATAATTATTACAAGCGCTTAACTTACATGAATGTATATACGCACACATACATATACAGATTTATGTATATATGAACTGAAGTTCAAATGCGTTCAAAGTCAAACCACCATATATAAGCTAACGATTTTGTAAAGAAAAATTTCATTACGCCGATATACCAAAAATAGTCAAACAAATGGCAAAACAAAAAATAAAGCATTAGATAATAAACAATCTTTCAAGGTCGAAATTTTGCAGACCCTTAACGCCTTAACTTCAAAGTAAGCATTATGTATACATACCCTGCAGTGAAAAATTATCAATTGTTAAAACTAACCAACTTATAGTTAGCTTTTTGGCGAGATTTCGATTAATACCTCACTTTTAATTAGCTATGACAAAACCAACTTAAAGTGAATTGTAAAGTCGTGCAGGAGTCATGCAGACGCAATCGGGAGTTGGTTTTCTTTACAAGTTTCTATTAAATATCCTCATACAAAAATGACTTTCAATACACTTTTTTTCTGAACTTCGCAGATTCTTTTTCATATTCAGGGCAAATAAAAGAAAGATCGAAATTTTATACTATCATTTTGAAGTTATGTCTGACGGTGTTCGAATATGGGGCCACCCAGAGCAGAATATGTAAACAAATATGAAATGTAATAAAATAAAGTAAATAAATAAGTAAATAAAAAAGTAAAAAAACAAAAAAATATTTTGTTTTTCTTATTGATATTTTATGTCCAAAAGTAGTTAGTTACAAGTTAGTTGACATGTAATGCAGAGGTATCCAGGTCTGACTTTTTTGCGGCCATCGCCCCACAAAAGTAGTTAGCTTTTTTCGAACAAAATACACAGTTAATAGTTAGCACTAGTGTTCGCGTAAACAGACTAAAGTTAGGTATAAGCTAACGTCACTCCCTGCAGGGTACATATATCTGACTAGCAAAAAAAAAACCACGCAGTCAAATATACCACCAAAAGCTTCGTCAGCCACCAAAACGCACCTGTGTAAGCCATTACGCGCTTACGAAAGCAAAAATATGGCCAAAAATATTGACAGTAGCAGCGCATTACTATTCAGCTGACTGAAAATTGCCAAACACACACGCATACATTTATTACTATTTGTAAAATACAATATTACTTATTCACCTGCTTGAGAGTATGTACGTATGTACATACATATGCGTATGTACCTGTAACACAATATTTTGCCAATAAGTATGTATGTACATACGTGAAAAACGCGCGCTTGTGACTTATGAACGTTTAAGCAGCCACCAACCAATCTATGCCGCAATGGCCGTGATTAGATTTTTTGATAGTTAAAAAAATCGCTGTTGCTATTGTTCGCAGTGCTGTCCGACATCTTTATGCGATAAATGAAACACTTAACCGTTAAATGATAGCGTTTTGATGTGAGCGATAACATTTCGGTGGTTAAATAAAAGAGTCAGTTGCCTTTTGTGCTATGGCGCGCAAACGCAGGAGACTTTTAAATAGTAAACGAACGGTAGAAGGTTAGTGTGCAATTATTTCGTTATTATTTTTTTTTTTTTTTTGTAGTTAAATGGTTTTTGTGTTTTCAGCTTAAGTTTGGCTTATGCAATCAAACTATTAAAATATTTTGATTGTGTTGATTGTTTTGACTAAACATTTTGATTAGTGGATAACAAGTGACGTTTTTATTAAACAATACATACGATCATTTTGTAGTAAGTTTATTAAATTTTCTATTATCAGCTTTATTTAATGTTCTTAGAGCAGCGAAACCAATCGATTTTTTTACGTCAACATTTTTTTTTAATATTTTTCAGTAAGAGAATGTACATTAGGGCGATACAAAAATGCATGTAAAAAAGTACAGTTCGAATTTTAATGCTCTCACCCAAAGAATTATATCGAAATCTAAAAATATTTAGAGGTCGCTCAAAGTTTTTCATGTTTATCAACTTTGCGTGGGAATGATATAGAGTTCTTGAAAATCATTACTATTCGACCGAAAAACTCTGTTGCTTTTCAGGAGATTTCCAATTAAAAATGTTTTCTGATCGAAAAATATTGATTTTCAAGAATTCTATAACATTTCTACGAAAGCGACTACCCTAATGTACGTACAGAAATAACTTTACAATTGTAACTGTACGTGAACACATAAAGCGGGACCCCGAGCGGAGCGAGTCCGTTTCGATCGGTTAGCTTGTAGTGGTTACCAAAGGCAAGGGACGCACTTGGACAATTACCACGAAAACTAAACGGAGGCCATTGACGAAATTACAGGGTTAATTAAGAAGTGTGAGCCAAAATGTTTCTATCTTAACCTCGCGAACGCTGAAAGTGCTGAGATGATTCCAACTCTTGCGAGAGTTAAGCATAAGCAGCTCCTTTGACCGCCACCGGTCCACTCCAGGCCGGAAGGACCTCGTAATTGAGCATGTCCTAGTGTTAGCCTAGCGCTCGCTGAGTTTACATTGGGCCCAACAGCCAAAGAGTGAACGGCAGGAGAGTAAAGATGTCTCCGGTTGCTACATATCCGGTTTTAACGTTTCAAGGATGTAGTTCCCGCGATGTCTCTGTGACCCGCCACCCAAATAGGCCTTACTAAGAAGAACTCCGACGCAATTGATAGATCAGACAGACCACCTGACTATTAGATTATACTCAAACCTCTTTAACAGACATCACACACTTTACTAGTGAGTATATCGCCTCCTTGATGGCAGCTAATTCCGACGCTGCAGAATTCCGAAAGCTTGAACATAGTTTTTCTGGAGAGCTCACGATAGAAGGCACTTCCACCAACCCTGCTCCATGAAGAAGAAGTCTACTACTCCCTTCTTCCAGTAACCCCGCCATACCCAGAGGGAATTTTGGTAGAGAAGGAGGGAGCTACTCCAGAGTGGCCACCTTTCGAGCAGTTTAATGGCCGGTTTCTCTTAGCCTAATTGGTGTTAGCGCTGCGACAGTTCTTCCGGAACCATCCACAGGCGCTATGTCCAACGTGACGTTAAGCGCCAGTTCATTGCCAAGATGGGCAAGGAAAGATCTTTGGGCCATGAAAATTGAGGAGGGAACTCTTCTGAATTATGATGATACCGGAATTGATGTTCCGATGACGAAATTTCAATGAAAATAAGCATAAAATAGGCAAACCGGAGTATGACTGCTCACTGGTATTTAAGCGTTAACAATTAAAATGTCGAGGTGGTAGAAGCGCTCGAAACCAGCATTAACACTGATAGAAATATTTTTGAAGCCCAACGGCAAATCTGTCCTACTAACAAGTGTAACTTTGTACTGAGAGGCGTTTGAGCAGTAAATTGCTTGTGCTTATTCAGTAACTTTTTGAATTTTCCGTTAATTACTTAACTTCCATAGATCACTTTCAAACTTGGAGCACATTTCATCATTTAGTTTCTTTTTTTGACAGCCATTGAAAGCAGACAAGAAGGAAATTTCGTCCACATAATGCATAAGTTGGACCACATTCGGCAATAAAAAATTTGCTTAAAATAATTCTAGTGTAATAATCAAAATTCGTATTTGGCACAAGTTTAATTATTTTTGGTGGGCTTTATTTTACTGACATTAAAAAAAAAATTTCTTCATTTTTTTTCTACGAAATCGTTTTACAAAAAAAAAAAAACTTTAAACTCGGAGATGTACGATGGTACGGTCTACCGATACAATATATCAATTTGAAAGAAAAAGTGGAAGGTTAAAATAATTGTGATAAGTTTGAGCGAAATTCTCGCAGTGCACGTGCACACAGGAAGCGGAGTCGAGTCGAGCGAAGCCATCCCGAACGGAGCGAAGCTTTCAAATTCCTGTAAATGTTTGAAAGTGTTCATACGACAAGCTTTTTCAGAAGCATTTTGAGCTGGAAGCAAAGCAGTTTTTGATCTCGAATTTTCTATTTAATTTTTCAGCTTCATGACGCTGCTGCAAACAAAATAGCAAAATATTCAAATAAAAACGAATTTACAGCTAATCTTTTGAATAAAATTGAGCAAATATTTTTTCCGCTCTTCATTGACGGTAAGTTTTGTGGTACCTTTGCAGCCGAATCCGCTTCGCCTCGTTCAGTGTGAAAACCAGCAGCTTTTCAGCAAGTTTTTCAGAAGCATTTTGAGTTGAAAGCAAAGCAGCTCTCGATTTAGAATGTTCTATTTGATTTTTCAACTTCATGGCGCCACTGCGGAGGAAAAATCAAAATAATTCCATAAATAAAGCTTAATTTTTCGACAAATCTATTGATGCAAATCAAATATTCTTTTAACCGCTTTTCGTTGAAGGTAACTACATTCCGGCCTCATTCAGTTTGAAGACCTGAAGCTTCCCTTCGCTTGGCATCGCTTTGCTTTCTGTTTTTACGCACCCTTAAAGATTTGACTATCAAGTGTGAATACTACTTATTATGCATAGTTTGATTGATACCCTATAATGGGTGATCCACATTTTAATTCACACACAACCATAATACAAAAGTTACAGTTTAATTAAATGCCGATAAATTCCCACTGTGCTATTCAAACTAAAAACAAAGAGTTCTTCAAACGCTACCCACGATCCAACCCAAATTAACATAAGCCTTCCACACCCCAAAATTGGCTTTATACACGAAAATCATAGTATGCTCTAATTTAGAAATACATATGTGTCTAGTAATTGTTAAAAATAAAAAACAACAACAAAGTCCATAAATATGCTATATGGACAAAAATAAACAAAACTGAAATGTTTGCTTTGCTTAACATCAGCCAAGAAAATTAATCGATAGTCATCAGTGTCCACTGACGGTCGGCCGATGTAGCCAACTCATTAGCTGACGTACGCAAAAACTCATTATCATAAACGTGGGCAGAAATTGGCGGCAAGTTTGTTAGAAGGCGTTACTGCGCCTAACAGTGACCTACTTTCAAATCATAACGAAGTGTACGTATTTAGTTACACTAAAGCTCTAATTTTCATAAAATTTAATAAAGCGAACACGGCGATCTTGGTATACCAGCAATTACTTTTGATGGAAAAATAGAGATAACATTGCAAAAATTAAAACCGATTGCAAAAGAAAACAACACTGGCGCACTACTACCTGATTGACTTAAACTTGACACGCCCTTTTGACCTCGCCAACGAAGTTGAAGAAAAAAAAAAACAGACGAAAATTGTAAACAAAAAATAATTTGCAATAAATACCGAAATACATAAATTAAATGTACGAGGAGGCTTGCTTATAAATTTCGGCTGATTTGCTGTTTCCCCTTACTCGCTGCAATTAAAAATAAAATTTTAAGGATAGAGTTGTTTTTGTTTGTAACTGATTTACGCAACTTAGCGCGCACAGTGTTGTAAACAAATTAACCGGTTCAGTCCACCTCACAGTGCATGTGTTTCATTCGCAAGTGCGTTTGTGTGTGTGTGTGTGTGAAATTGTTTTGTTGGTTTGTTGCATTGTGCAGTCAATGAAAAATCATACAAGTAAGCGCTGCTCCAAAACCGCTGTAAACTCGCCCCAGCTGCTCGAGCTGGCTAAACGGGCGAGTACTTTAGCTACTTTTAAACGGCATTAAGATTGCGCGTGCGCGCGCACTGTGCCTGCCTTAATCAAGCGTATTAAATTGGAGCACAAAAAGCTAAAGCCAAGTAGCCAACAAATAGCTCAATAAAAATTTAAACAAAAAAAAATGCTGCTACGATGCAGTTTACCGAAGAAAAAATAAACATTATTGCACATTGAAAATAAAAATTTATAAGAAATATTCACATTTGGTAAATAACGAGTTAGCATCCCTGCAGGAAACGAAGTTGAGTGTCTTTTGCTACCTTCTGAACTGGCTTTTTACTTTACAAGTTCAACGGTAACTAAGTAAATTATTTATGTAAGTACCTACATACGTAAATATGCTAAGGCGGGTAAATTTTTTTTATTTTAATATGCGTGTATAGCATGGGGGGAGTAGAAAATCAAAAAAGGCATTCAACCTCCATTGTCCATTTGAAAACTGTATATTAATTTGACGTACATTTTTTGACATTTAACAACAGTATATAACTAATTTAAAATTTGGACAAATATTTTTGGTCACCTAAATTGCTGGTCATATAAAAATGAACATAAAATTTGTATCATTTAAAAATTTGACATAAACTATTGGTCATTAAACAATTTGGGATAAAGTTTTGCTTCATGTGCGTAGTACCCTGAAGTGCCAGCTTAATAAATTGGTTGCTCCCGTCCCTCCNCCCCCCCCCCCCCCCCCCCCCCCTAAATTTCATTCCGCCTACGCCCATTTTTTGCTCTGTTAAAAATTTTATATAAAAATTTAAAAATTTTAAGAACTTGATATAAATTGTTGGTGATTTAAAAACTTTATATAAATTTTTAATAATTTAAAGGTTAGGGAAAAAAATTTTGGGTATTTAAAGCCTATACTCGATCTACTTGATCAGTTAAAAAGTTAAAAACTGGACATAAATCTTTGGTAATTCCAAAACCGGGTATTTACTTATAAGTAGTCACTTAAACACTCAACAGAATCAAATGAAAATTGAACTCAACTAACGTCGTCCACCAAATTTTATCTTACTTTGAATGAATCTTACAGGACAATACTGGCTAAGATAGTAAAAAGTCTTTCGTAAACCAAATGAAAGACAAGATGACAAGATAGCTCGAAAGACTTTTGTTATTCTAGCACACTCATTCACCACTCGTGGGGAAAAGCTTTTTTGAGAGAAAGTACTTATGTATCATTTACAAGCATGACTCCAACAGTCGCAATGGCCGAGTGCGCAAAGTATAGGCGTGCCAATCGAGAGATCCGAGTTCGAGTCCTGGCGCAGCGGATTTTTTGTTAATTTTTTTTTATCTGCATTTCTTCTCTTTTAATTAAATTTTTCAGATTTTTTATTTTTAAAAAGGAAATATTTACCTTTTAGTTTAATTTAATTTTTAGAAACGTATTTTTGTACATACATATTTCTTTTCTTTTTTTAATTTATATTCCTTTTTAACTTTATTTTATTCTTAATTTTATTTTATTTTATGATTTGATTGTTATTGTTTTAAAAAACATATTTTTTAAATTTCATTTAATTTTGGGGAACTTTTTAATTTTCAAATATTTTTTTTTAATTTCCATTTAATTGTTTTTTAATTTTTGGATTTTATTGTGTAAAAAATAAAATTTTTTTAATTTCATTTATTTATTAGACCTCCTCATTAGCAGATCCTTCAATTAGTCTTTCGACCACTGTTAGTGGTATTCGCCATCTTGTATATTCGTTGTGTCTGGTGTAAGTGTAACTGAATGAGTGTGTGATTTTTGTTGCTAGTGTTACAATAAATACAGTGCAACAGCAAATCATATGCTCATCCAGCTACACTTACAAAAGATACAACCAATACATAAAAGAGCGAATATCATTAATATTTTCTGCAGGGATGTATGTACAAATACATTACGTAAGTACTTATACTATTAGCTGCCACAAGCATTAGCGAAAGCAATTGGTTAACATACAAAAAAGTATAATTTTTTTTTTCTTAATCATGCTTCCATTTTTCCTGCACTCCATCGATTAATGATTAAATTTTGTGGTTAGAAAACGCCCCACGCCACTGCTGCTGTTTTTGCAATTAATTGCGCAAAGAAAAAATGTTACAGGAATATTGGGTCATATTAAAATTCTCCTCGGATTTTTGGGTAAAAGATTAATAATTGATATCAATTTTTGCAACATTTTTACCTTTTTTTCACAAATATTCAAATCAAGTTTCACACATGTCAGTTTGAAGCGATTGAGCGATGAAGCGTCAGCACTATATAGTGTCAAAAGTACGCAGAGACTTTTCATATGACCCAATATGCATACATACATACATACTCGTATGTACTAACTGGCCACAACATATGCATACCGTCATATATTTATATGTATTATATTTGTATGTGTGTATACTTGCAAATGACTATGCATTGAAAAAGGCAATTTTATGCAACATATTTGCAGGAAATCAAACTGTTTGTAACGAAGCTGATATATGTACGTATGTATATACATATGTGCATACAGACTTATGTACAAATGTATGTATATATAAGTATGGACAAATAATTGCATATTTATGTACATACATGTGTAGTTATTCCAGAAGTTGGCACATATATCTACGTATATGATAAGAATACATCCGACTGGAACGAACGTGCGAGTCTAGTGCTCAAACCGCCTCTCGACGAAATACATACTTGCCGGTGGTACCCGGGGGCATCGGACAGTAGGAGGTTTAGTTCGGGTTAAAGTCCCACACTGACTAGTGCAGACTTTTGATGCTTCCGTCTCGTATGTAAAGTAAAGTAAAGTATGTGCGCCTGGGTCACACTGAAGAAATGAAACTCACGTTACATATCCAGCTTGTCTCATAATCAACATGTATACATATTATGTATGTATTTAAATTATGAAATTGTGAATAAAACGACAGAATAGCTAATATGATTTCATGAGATGTGATGTCATGTCATGTGCTGTCATATCACGTGATGTAATGACATATCACATGATGTCGTGTTATATCAAGTGATGTGATTTGATGTCATGTCATATCATGTGATGTCGTATCATGTGATGTTATATCAATTGATATCATGTCATATGATGTCGGTTCATGTGATGTCATATCATGTGATGTCATATTATGTGATGTCGTTTCATGTGGATTCCAATTGACCATGATAATCTACTTCATATGTCTGTGTCATATCTTTTCGATGATTATACCAAGATACCTTGTATATTCGCTAAGATTAATTTCAAATACATTCGTATTTCTAGTTAAATTTAGTAACTGCGCCATTTTTTATTTATTTATTTATTTTTTTTTCATTTCAATAAATGGGACATCAATTTATTTCTAATAAACTTAACTAAACTAAAACCAGCCGTGTTAAATAAATTTAATATAATATATAGATATAGAAAATCATTTCCATTAAAACTTTATCTTTCGCCTATTTTTCGGGTTTTAGTAACTTTTTTCCGTTCTTTGCCTTTTTGTGATTTTAAGTGCCATTTCCTGCCCATTTCGCTTTGTTTGTTTTGCGTTTTTTAAGTCCAAAATATCCGTTCCCTTTTAATGAGTATATTAAGAAGTTTAACCATCTCTCGATTTATTTTTGCATATGCACTAAATTCATTGTCCTACAAAACAATCATAACTACTAACATTCTAACTTGCGATGCTAAATGTTTTTTCTGCTTAATTTAGCTATATTTTTTTCAAAGAAATTTGCATTGAATTCTTAAGCAAAGCTATAAAACAGTTTCCGACGCAATTAATCTTTGGTTTACTGCCCACATCATTCGCTTACTGAGAATCAGCTGCTGTTGCATGAAAACAACTTACCAAAAATCGACTAAAGCGCACTAAAGTATTTGCACATTCAAACTTGTGACCAACTAAATAAATAAATCGGATGCATGAAGTGATCAAATGCTTTATGGTGTTTTAGAATAAACATAACTGGGGCTACTGTACAACTTCAAATTTGGCGGTATTAATTGCGTTGAATAACTGTGCGGCCAACGCGAGAATTGGAATGTTTAAATTAATTAATTAATGGTGTTGAGCAATAGTGTAAATGCCAAATGAATACACTAAAGATAGAGGAAATACAAACTTATATATTTGATTGATTTTATAAAAAAAAAAAAAAAAAAATGTTTTGACTGACTGGTAACAATGGTTAATGGTATTTCATCAGGAAGGTAAATCCATGGTTTGTAGGAAGAAAAAGGTCCGATTTTCAGTCCAAATCCATTAAGTAATTTGCAGTCGCCATATATTCAAAGCACTCTTCTTTCTAGTCGAATTCGAAAAATTGTCGACATCCCGATAAAAGAACTGCCTCCAAAGAAAAACTTAAGCTCGTTTAAGTTCACAGTGGCATATTTCAAGTATTCGCTATATAATACTTTTAGGGCTTTTGTTACTATTCATTTGAGTTAAGCTCTATAACGGATTTACTCTATATCATTTCAATTTTTTTATATAATATTAAGATTGAAAATTTTCATGTAAATAGTCTTTAATTTAATTTTGTCTTCAGAGTGCAAATATTAGATTTAGAGAGCAATTTTTTCATTGAACGTCTTAGCCCCTTAACTCCTCTTGCAATGGATCTTTTTGACCCTTCATTCGAAGAAGTTCTATGCAAGTTCATTTCAAATGGCAGATAGATAGTTAAAATGTTTTACAAAAGTTTTGGGGAAGCAAGGAATTTCGCTTTACCGAAGATAAAAACCGGTTGATTAAATGTTCCTTGTCTAAAATGAGAGAGGTTACATAATAGTCCACTTTAAGCTATAAATTCTTAGTATCTTATCTTATTATCACAGAGGAGCCATTGGCAAGCGCATTCCACTAGACCAGTTCAGAAACTTTACGCAACTGGAGAGAGTGTAGAATTCGGGCTTTATTATAAAACCCTGCGACAAAAACAAAAAAATTTCAAAATACACGAATGAATCGATATACTCATGAACCTTTGGACAAAATATAGTAAAATTGAGTTTTTAATTTTTCACTCTCATGTTAGGATTTTTTTTCAAAGGACTTTGAAATTTTAATGACATGATCAATTCAAAAAATTATTCAAAAAAAATCAGTGCAATGTAGAACAATAATATGGGTACCAAATGAGTGAGAAAATTCTGTAGAATTAAAAACAAAAAAAGGTTTTTTGGTTTACAAGGACGAATAGGTATTGAAAATGCGCTTTTATTAAATGTTAACTTTTTAAGTTAATAAAGTTTGCAGGACGAAATTCGATGATGAGGTGTGCGTATATTAGTTCTCGAACAATAATTAAAAAAAAAAAAATTGCAAATTTTCAAGGATATTGAAGCACAAAATTTGTAATGAATATTTTCCATAACCATTCGTCCTTATGGACCAACAAGTGTATTCTGTTATAATTCTACAGAACTTTTTCTTTTATATGATACCCTCATTGTCATCCTACATTGCACCGAATTTTTTAAATAATTTTTTGAAATAATCATATTTTTTTAATTTCAAAGTCTTTTAAAAAAATCCTGACGTCAGAGAGAAAAACTAAGTACGCAGTTTTACTATAATTTATCCATAGTTTCGCGAATATATTCTTTTTTTTTTTTGTGTGTAAAATTTACTGTCGCACGGTGTCATTTCAGCGGGAAACGACCATTGCTTACCGAAGCTGAGTCCGAGTAGAACCTGCACTACCCATATTCCCTCAGGGGAGGAATATGCTGGGTGTTGCATTTGGAACCAAGGCTCTGTAAACTTATCCACGGATGGTGATGAATGATGATGGTGTCTTCTGCAGGCAACTGTTCATCAACTCCAAATTTAAAGGACACTTAAAAACATAAAAGCTAGACGGGAATAACAAAAAGTTCATTAGGAGCTCAGCATCTTGTAGTCGCGATAGTGGACCAAAATTAAATAAGAACGTTGGTGTTGATGACAGTACACAAAGTGAACTACGAATTACACTATATACTTGTTTTGAGAATCACGACTGGCGTTTTGTACAACACGCATTGCTGGATGGACAACTAGAGAATGATGGCTTTCTCCGGTGAAGAGTTTAATTTTAATGGCTACAATGAATTTAATAATAACTGTCATGTTATTTTTAAGGACAAATGTAGTTTGTTTCCCCACCATTATCAAGAAGACTTCAGTTCAGATAAAATTCATGCCAAACAAATATTACCGACATTTTTTAATATTTGTCGCATGTTTTTCATAAATATGCTAGCAAAACTACACACGATAACGAGGATAACATTTGGAACTGTATGTTTTGCAAAGTTTGCGAGTCAGACAGTCCATGTGATGATTGGCAGTTGTTTTTTCCGGTGATTAAAGTGGTAGGCAGCGACAAAGTTTGTTAAAAAATTGAACAAAATCCAAAGTAACAAAGATGACATAAGAATGACATAAAAACGAAACATCTCCGATGCCCACAATTCCAGATATAAGCTCATATACTAAGGAAGAAATGTGTACCTATTTAAGTGAAACGGAGTGTATTCAATATGTAAGCCACCTATTAAACTAATAAAAATTCTAGCTTTGCATAGTACTTTTAAACATGTATTTTTCGGAATTATTTTCGTGCCAAGCCAACCAAAAAAAAAAGATTCCAAAAATTAAGCCTAAGTCCCAGCTACTTTAAACTTGTACTTTATTTTACTTAAATTAAATGGGCTACAAAACTGCGTACTCAAAATCTTTTTGTGAAATCTAATTAAAACACTCGAAGATATAACATAGGGCAGAAGCTAATATACTCATATAAGCATGCTAAAAAAAAGTGCACTCAAATCTCAGAGGTTGAATTTTATTTTATTCAGTAGCTAATACTTTTCGAAGTACCTTCCAATAGGTTTGAAGGTAGCATCCGATAGCATGTTATCGTTTTATCTAACTACTCAAATTTTGTTAAAGAAAAATACCATTATATTTCTACTTCTAAAAAAATGTCTGTTACAGTTTTGATATTCACGAATTCTTTTAGGTATTTTACTAGCCTTTAGACGGAGATTGCATGCGAGTTTGTTGGATTTTCTTTACTCAAAGTACTTTAACACGTTTATAACGTTTCCCTTCGAATCTACCATAATTTTGTGCTTGGGCGAAGACCACATTCCGACTGAAAATAAAAAGGGGACTTAGGGTACAGACTGTAAGTGTTAACGGTTTTCGCCTCTTAGAGGATCCCTTTAGCCAACTTAATGATGACAAAGCCCTATCTAGAAACGTTTTTTTTTTTCAATTTTGGCCGCACTTGGTATTTCGATCGCTCTGTGAGACATTAGTCCTTCTTTTTAAGACTCAAGTATCAAAAGCCGCTGGTGGCACAAAAATATTATTAAGAAAGGAAAGGAATTTTTCGATTTTTGCCTTCGCAGCCTTTTGGCAGTCACAGCCATTGTGCGTCGGTTGGTGCGCTAGCAATAAATCGCTTTCTCTGGATAAATGCTTAGGGACTTTTCGTAATATCAAGGTTGCAATTAACCACTTGAGGGTAGTACGCTTCCCCAATGTACAACAAAAAAGCACTCTTGAGGAGTTATTACCGAATAACAAGAGAGTAAAATTCACGGCAGTTTACGCAAAATAGGATCCAAATTTTTTATCCAAATTTTTTAAATTCCAAATGTTTTGAGATTTTGTTTCTTGCATTTAATGAAAATAAATGAAGGAAATATTGTTGTTTCCGACTGTATTCAATTCCAGTTATGTATTATTATTGTCTTTTATTGTATGCAAAAATTATTCTATTGGCTTTATTTGGCTAAGACTTTGATTAATGAAATGTTAAAAGTTTCCAGATTAGCTGCAGTAGATAGAGACAGAGAAAAAAGTACGCTGAAAACTAATACATAATACATATTGCTATTTTTTAATCTTCTCTCACTTTTTTTCTTTTATGCTTCGCATTCTATGTACATACATACATATGTTCTTGCCAACAGGCGTCCGGACGTTGGGTGTTTTGCCAATAACGGCACCGCAAAGCCATACACTGCGGTCATGACCTAATAAAGAAAGATTGATTTCGTGTATTAAACGTTCTCCAGTGTACATACACATGTTATACAATGGAAATGAGGTTCACTCTAATTACTTTCAATAAGAATTTAATGAATTGAAAAACAGCTTGATAGATTACTTAAGTGTGATTTGCAGAAAATATGGAAAATTATGCGCTTTCATCGAAGTATGGACGATCCAAATGCCAAAATTAGTATCTGAAGTCAAGCAGCATGTGCGCTTTTGTGAAAGATTTGAAAGATTCTCAAAAGATTCATAGCTATTGTTCTTAGTTGTGTGTGTGTGTGTGTTTTTTTTTTTTTTGTTTCGAACGCTGCATTGCAATTCTCGCATTTGTTTTGATGTCTACATAATAAATCATCTTGTTCTTTCTGGCATATTTTCAAAAATAATAAATAGAAGCCAAAAGCTAAGAGACCTTGAAAGCACTTCTTTCGCTTTCATATGTTTATTTAGATAATACTTCTTGCGCTAAAAGATCAAAAGCAGCAAAGGTGCTTCATTAAGCAGGAATCCATAAAAGTTCTTGTTTTTTTGTTACTGTACAGTACTCCACACACACACACACACTTACGCTTGTCACTTCCCACTGTAATGCAAATGGATGTCAGCGTCTTCTTTAACTATTAATAACTGCTGCTTTCTGCTAATGCTGCTTGATTTACGCTGCTACAATATGTACCTACGAATCGAACTGAAAGCGAGTTCGTCGCTTAAGTCTTTTGTTTGCACTAACCTTTGACTTGCAACTAAAGTAGCGAATGATATGCATGGCACGATTTTGTATTTCTGGTTGATGGTTACAAAAACAATTGGATATTGTTATTGGAAGTCTCCTGAGGAGAACCAGAGTTTTGCGATCGAAAAATATTGATTTTCAAGAATTCCATACCATTTCCACGAAAAGTTGTTTTGACCCCATATAAAATACATGGAAAACTTCTCTCCCTAAACTCTAAATATTTTTTGATTTGAAAATAAAAAAATAAGGGTATATTTTTTCCATATAGAACAATCCTTGGGGATGAGAGTATTAAAATTCCGACTTTACTTATTTTGGACCACCCTAATGTGCGTACATATGTATATGTATGTAAGTGCATAGGTATTTCTATTTATTTTCAATTTTATATGACCCATTTTTGAATTACAAAAAAATTATTTTCGTTTTTGAATAACCGTTAATTTATGCCCACATTTTAAATTACAAAAAATGTATAGACCAAAAATATTTGTCCTGTTTTTGAAATACAAAAAATCTCTGTCCGTTTTTACATTATCAAAAATGTACTTCCAATTTCTAGGTTACCAAAAATGGTGTATAAGTTTTAAGTTACTTAAATTTATGGTCAGTTTTTTTGAAAATTTATGTTAGGATTTTAGGTTACCAGAAACTTTCATCCAATTTTAAGATTACCATAATTTTATGTTCAGCTCATAAAACACCAAAAATTTATGTCCAGTTTTTTTGGCTTTTGTGTAACCGAAAATTTATATCTAAATTTTAAATTGCCAAAAATGTATCTCCAATTTTCAATTTACCAAAAATTTATGTGCTGATATAGTACCTGTGTTTTAAATTGTATACTAGAATTGAAACCAAATTTGTAAGTTACCAAAGTGATCAGTTTTTAAAGGACCAGAAATTTAGCTTAGCTTTTGAGCTTTTGAAAATTTGAAAATTTCTGTCTGAACTTAAGGTTGATAGAAACTTTCGTCCAATTATTAGGTAATTAGAAATTGATGTCCAGATCTTAAAATATTGAACATTTATGTCTATTTTTTTTTAATTATCTTTAGTTTTTGTATAATCGAGAAGGTAGATTTTAAATAGCCAAAAATATATCTCAAATTTAAAATTAATTTTTAAATTGTAAGTTAGATAATACGTCCAATATTTGGGAAACCAAAATTTTAGGCCAGTTTTTAAATGATGTTCAATTTTTATATAGA
Source organism: Rhagoletis zephyria (assembly GCF_001687245.7). Classification (NCBI taxonomy): domain Eukaryota; kingdom Metazoa; phylum Arthropoda; class Insecta; order Diptera; family Tephritidae; genus Rhagoletis; species Rhagoletis zephyria. Next base: position 11,299 of record NW_016157519.1, on the reverse strand, counting down.
TTAACAGAAATTTATGTCCAACTTTTAAGCCATCAAAAATTTGTGTCCACTTTTTAAATGACGAAAAATTGTTGTCCACTTTTTAAATTACCAAAAATGTCTGTGGAGGTTCAACTTTTTGTTGTTCATATGTGACAATGTAAATTTGTATTGCAATTTAAACATGATAGATTAAGTATTTTATGCGATGTCATTACAGTTCTTTTTCAAAGAAAAACCAAATTCAAAGAATATGTATGGTATTGAACCACCAGCTTTGTTTTTTTTGTGCAACTACCTATTCTTGATGCTTTGCATGAAGGTCAGCATTGTTGGTATGTAATTGGCGGCCGCTTCAAGCTCTTCTTCTTTACAACCTTTCAATTGCTGCCACTGCCACTCCACTTACAATAAAGATGCTTCAAGCCGCTTTATGTAAGTGCAAAATTGCTTTTATATTAATTTTTTTTTTCTTATTTCACTTCGCGCAGGTCGTCAATATGCAACCTGTGGCACACGATAAATCAAGTGGCTGACAGTTGCCGCTCCATTCTGTTGTCGCTGCCCCTAGCGACTGAATTGTAATCAAACTTGATGCTGCTTCAACGCTATAAACACATACATACATACATGTACATATACGAACATACAAACATACATATGCACAATTAAGTATGTACGTATTCGCACAGTTGATACTTGGTTTTTGGGTTGTTGAAAGCTCGTCCATAGCCGCTACACTGACCGTTTACATGAACACAAAGTACCGCAATTTTAAGGGATCATGCTTCATGGCTATAACAGGAAAAACCCAAGGTCATCTGCTTTGCAATGAAGCTTCTTCATTACAGTATGAATGTACATACTGTATGTGCGCATGTGCATGCATGAACGTACACACATACATACATATGTACTTATATGTATGCGTATAAACAGGAAAATTATAAGCTCGCCGGTGGCTTGCCAAGTTTCAGGTTTGTGTGAATAATTTCTTACTTTCGTTAATTCTTCTTCAAAATTTGTATCATATTTAATTTATTTTCGCTTCATTGATAGCGAATTCACTTATGAAATTTATCCATACTTTAGGAAGAAAAAAATAAAAAAAAATAAATATATTCCGACGAATTGATAACCTTCCTCCTTTTTGTGAAGTCGGTTAAAAATTAAATATAGTTTATTCAGTTTAATCTTTTATAACTTACTAATACTGCATTTTTTACTTTTAATTTTAAGTACATCCATGTTGGTGTTAATCTTATCCATCTGTATTAATATAAAATTAAATACTGTTAATTAGTAGTCACAACAATTGGGAGCTGCATTTTATATGGAGCTACAACCGCTTGTCCGTTTGAGCTATTTGTCCAATTTTCTCTCTATCTTTTGCATTGTCTCGCCAGTTATTCACACCAAGTGTACACGGGCGTTTCTTTTTTGAAGTGAAACTTCTTTAGCGACGGTTGGTTGGTTGGGATGAAATTGGCAAATTCAACGGAAATTGCACGCGGAAATGGTGCAACGGAAATGATGCCACGGAAATGGTTGGGGCTGAAACAAGTGCTTCTTGTGTGTATGCGTATGGTATTAATTTAACAAAAATTTGCTTATAAAAATAATCGATATTTTTATCGGTTTTGTTATCGATATTTTTATCGATATTGTTATCAATTTTGCTATCGATATTTGCGGAACTTATCGATATAATAACCGATTTTTTTATCGATTTGTTAACGATTTTGTAATTAATATTTTTAACTATTTTGTTAGCGATATTTTTATCGATTTTGTTATCGATATTTTTATCGATTTTGTTATCGATAATTATCAATTTTGTTATCGATATTTTTGACTGATTTTGTTATCGATATTTATCGATTTTGTTAGCGATATTTATCGATTTTTTTATCGAATTTATTATCGATATATATCGATTTTGTTATCGATATTTACCGATTTTGGTATCGATATTTATCGATTTTGTTATCGATATTTATCGATTTTGCTATGGTTACTTTATCGAGTTTGCTATCGATATTTTTATCGATTTTGTTATGGATATTTTTATCGATTTTCTTATGGATATTTTTATCGATATTTTTATCGAGTTTCCAATAAATTTTGCTACCAATATTATTATCGATTTTGCTATCGCTAGCCTACGCGGAAACCAGAATCAAGTCAAAAGTATACCTATTGGGGGCGCGCCGTCAAAGCAATAAAGGGTAATAAATAGCAGATGAGATTGCCAAGAGCGGTACCAGTCTCACTATGGAGCAGACAAACTACTACATTCATAGACCAGAAGTTCAACATTTGTGTAACGAAATAGACGAAAGTTTGATTAGGCAGTTCGAGGATAAATGTAACTGCAAAAATTCGTCATGTTACAGCTATCAGGGAAGAATTGCAGAGTTGCTATCATGGTGGTTGCTCATGGATATTACTAACGTGGACAGATGCAGGAAGTATCGTGAGCGGGATATTAAGATAAATTGGAAAAAATTTCAAGCTGCTTTTAATTTTTTAAATTTACCTCTAACAAAATTAATGCAACAAAATATTCATTGAAGTTTACGTTAATCAGCGTTTATACTCCTTACGTTGCACTGGCTTGTTTCAACCGCTTTTTTTCAATTAAGAATTTTTGTGAAAAAATTAACAATATTTTAAAGTTTATAGACCAAATAATTTGAAAAAAAAAATCAAATCAGCTGCTCTACTGCTACTACCTGTTTAATATGACTTGATTAAAATACTAACTGCCAGTTTCACGAAAGCAATTTAAGTGAAAAAGGATTTTTTATTTGAATTTAATATGGAAACTGACAGAAAAATATAATCTTTCACTTAAATTTCTTTCGTGCAACCGGCAGTAAAAACTTATACAATAAGGGTCTTCACACCGAGCTTGGTACTCGGTAGCTAGGTGTTCGGTCATTCATTCTCTTGTATTTTGTTTGTGTAAAATAATTTTATTATATGTGGTTACCGAATTATCGTGGTGACAAGCTTGATAGTTTTTCTGGTAGTTGGTAAACTGATCAGCTGTTTGATATGTATTAAATTGTAAATCCGCTCGCTGCCGAAACGCATAACGCATACGAGTAAGTAAAATTCATTAAATTTTCTGTTACCATTTTTTTTAGTAAAAAAGCTACGAACGAGATATCGATAAACATTATTTACCAAACTAACAAAAGAAAGCTAAAAAGAACGTTCACAGCTGATAAAATTTACCAAAACTACAGAAGTGGGTGTGAAGACCCTTAATAATCTCTGTCATTTATTAGTTTTTTTTTGTTGTGGGCAAAAAATCATAACCAGCTTTTTTTGTGTCATATGGCAAAAAAACATATTTATAATAGCCTGAATTTTAAAATCGAAATGATAACCAACGTCTTGTTGCTATCTTCTCATTATGATGCATATAAAATAAATGTGCATACATATTTTTTAGTCAACAATTTAATCGTGTGAATGTACATATGTATGCAGATTGCAAACCAGTTCCTCCTCGTATTCGTTGTTTTATTCATTTTATTTCGTTTTCATTTCCTTCAAGTCTTGCGTACATTAATTTAGAAGATTAATCAAACTTTAGTAATTATAATTTAGTCCAAGTTGATATAATTCAAAAACCATACATATTTCCCCCTAAGGTTCTTCATCTTCTTCTTATCCGGCACTGTAAATGTCTAATACAGCGTTTTTGCTGCATTTAAAATGCAACATTTAGCACTTTCGAACATATCTTTTCGAAGAGCGTTCATGCTATAGCATTTAGCAAATGTACATTTACGCGAGTTCGAAATCGTATGCTTTTGGCAAACAGCCGTGTTCCAGTCTCTTATTTAGATCCGTATATATTACGATCAATTCTCACGCAGAAGAAAATCTGCAAAAATCCTACTGAAAAGAAAAAAATAAAATTTAAACCGAAAATTCAATACAAAAACTTGAATTGTTATAACCATAACCAAACATTTGTTTGTGTATATATTCATTTGTCGGTGCTGTCAATTAAAATTTCCTCACTTAAATAGGAACCAAACCAAACAGAGTTGATCACAAATTGATCCAGATTTATATCAGCATCACATCGATGTTGAATTTGCTTAACTTTTCTTTATCCAAATATGTAATGTAAAATAAAAGAAATCTCGATCGGCGATCACTGAAACGCAGCTAGCAACTGTATACTCGAAAAAGCAATGTTGCCACTTTTTATCTTTAAACCATGTTCGAATCGTGGAAATTTTGGAAGATCACAGGGTTGCTTTTAGCATTTAGATTCTTAATGCAAGAATGGAGTTGCATTTAGTTGCATTTAGGTGACGAATTTTGTATGGATAAATGTACATTTAGAGTAGCATTTAGAGCTAAATGCTCTAAATGTGCTTTTACGCGTAAGCAAAAACAGCCCATAAAAAGCAATTTCGATCGAGTCAAATAAAACACCCAGTCGTTTCGCTTTTGTAACAGCTGAGACCAATCGAAAATGCCAAGTGAAGCCACCCAGTCCTGTCGTCCGATAAATATGATTTTCTCAGTATTTAAGACACTTTGGACCTTTCTACTTCTGGGCTCGAATCGTAACATCGATACGAAAGAGAATTACGTGATACGTCAGACTGTATAAGCTTAATGGGACAAAGAGTACGTTCACGGATGTATGTCATAATCCGAAAAATGTGTTTTTACGTGACGAGTAGTACGATATCGTATGTGACGATTCGAGCCCCGGGAATCGGTTTCATCCAAAGTAAATCGACTCCCGATCCGTGAATGCCTTTTAGGCACACAACCCCCGGTGTAGACGGGACAGAGCTTTGTCTGACTCGGGAGACTCGCTTCCCAATAGCCCAGCTTGGCTCTAGGTATTGCAGCAAAGTGAACGCCGATGTGCCCAACGACGGAAAGACGCCACATGACTCACTCATGGACTGACCCCAAGCAAAGTGCGCACTTTCTGGGTCTGCCCTTAGCGGAGCCCGACGACAATGCTTGTTGGACGAGCCGATTTATGTGGGGTTGAGTAGCCGCTACTACAACAACGACAATCTCTGACGACCCAGGTTGCAGCTAAATCTCTTCCCTATTCGACTATGAAGAAATCTTCCGATTTAATCTCGGCATGCTAATCTTTTCACACCGACTGAAACCGGTTTTTCATGAGCGCGAAGAGAAAGAGAGTAGCAGCAATTTGAGACGCTATATACCATACATGTACACATGTACATCACCGAGTTTAGATAGTACGAAAAGACTAATGTGTGCAGGTCCATTCGGTTCAAACATCGAAATGCAATAAGTCCAATAAGGCCAAATTACCTAATGCATTTGTGTCATGTGCCTCAGGAAGGGTTAACGGCCAAATGTACATTAGAAACAGCTGGCAACTTCTCACAACTTTGTGATTTTGCAAAACTGACACCTCTGGCAACACTCTTAAAAAATTAGCTATTTCGCTCGGGAGCAGTTTTGTTTTTCTTTTACGAATCTATTAATTTTTCTAAAAACCATTGGAAAAATATTTTCAATTTGCTACAACTAATCTCGGCCGCCAACCTAAAAATCGTTAACAATGTCTTTAGTCTGTGCAAGTAAGTGTAAATGGGAGAAGCCAATGCCAGAGCATTTTTAGGTTATGGTTCGCGGCGTTGTCTCTGCCGCTTTCGGCTAGCACATAATTTTTTTTAGTGTTTTCGGGTTTAAAATTACAACTTTTGTTTTTTACTAATTTTACAGTTACAAATGAAGTGCCAGATACACCCGTTATCTCGCCCATCTCTGGTGCAATATTCGAGAAACGCATCATTGAAAAGTATATACTCGAGAATGGCTGCGACCCAATCACCGGCAAAGAGCTGAAAGTTGAAGAGTTGATTGAGATAAAAACGCCGCCAATAGTGAAACCAAAACCGCCAAGTGCCACAAGTATCCCAGCCACTTTGAAGACGATGCAGGATGAATGGGACGCATTAATGCTGCACTCATTCACACAACGACAACAACTACAAACAGCGCGGCAGGAATTATCGCACGCATTGTATCAACACGATGCAGCCTGTCGTGTAATTTCACGTTTAAATAAAGAAGTCGCAGCAGCACGTGAAGCCTTGGCTACACTAAAACCGCAGGCCGGTATTGGAGCCTCAACTGCACCAACGTCAATACCCCAACCAGCTATTGCAGCTGAGGCGGCTGGCAATGCCACGCAACCGATTGAGCAAGCTGGCATGAGTGCCGAAGTTATACAAAAACTACAAGACAAAGCTACTGTATTGACGCAGGAACGCAAGAAGCGTGGCCGCACAGTGCCAGAGGAATTATGTACACAGGAGCAGATTAAAACGTTTATGACTGTGGCTTCTCATCCCGGCTTGCATTCAGCATCCATACCGGGTATTTTAGCATTGGATATTAATAGTGCCGATCATAGTAAGATTTTGACTGGTGGAAATGATAAAAATGCGACAGTATTCAATAAGGATACAGAACAAGTTGTAGCTATACTTAAGGGGCACACAAAGAAGATTACCAAAGTCATCTATCATCCCGATGAAGATACCGTAATTACCGGTTCGCCCGATATGTCAATACGCATATGGCATGTGCCAACATCGCAGACTCAGTTGCTATTGCGTTGTCATGATGGGCCGGTTACAGGCTTGTCACTCCATCCCACTGGCGATTACATACTATCCACATCATCAGACAAACATTGGGCTTTCTCAGACATACGTACTGGACGTTTATTGACAAAGGTTTGATTTCATATTTAATGCCACATAAATGGTTAATACTTATTTGAAATACGTACATACTCTTTACATTTTTTATCTTTAGGTAATTGATACCGCAGAGGTAGGTTTAACGACAGCACAGTTCCATCCTGATGGTTTGATTTTTGGCACTGGAACTGACGACTCACAAGTTAAGATTTGGGATTTGAAAGAACAAAGTAATGTTGCAAATTTCCCAGGACATACAGGACCGATATCAGCTATAAGTTTTTCGGAAAACGGTTACTATTTGGCCACTGCGGCGGATGATGCCTGCGTTAAGCTATGGGATTTACGTAAATTGAAGAACTTCAAGACAATACAGTTGGAGGATGGATATGAAGTTAAGGATCTATGTTTTGACCAAAGTGGTACCTACTTAGCCATTGCAGGCACAGATGTGAGGTAAGCGACTATACTCTTTGTAGAAATCAGCTACAATCTCTTAAAAACATTTTTTGAGTATGTATATGTATTTTGAGATGTGTATTCTTTCAATTTTAATTTTCGTATTTTATTTTGCGGCGTACACAAATAGCTGTATCCCTCTGCCGCTGCAATTCATGTTTCTTAAAATGCGCCATCCAGTTTTGTAACCGAGTTTGCTCCACCAAGGCGCGGCGTGACTTTTCCTTTGCCATGTTTACACGTCGCCTTATACGTTTCTCGGCTTCCTTGCAGAGGTCAGGGGGCATGCCATCCAAGTCATTTAGTAACGACTGCAATTACCATTTATAAAGTAATGACTAAAAAACCATAAGTATAGATACGCACCAGCAGCTGTGCCTGGATTTCCTCAATTTTTGCCAACGTTATATCTGGCTCATCTCTATATGAACTCAAAGCCGATTCAGTACGTGATTTAATAGATCGTATGCTTTGTTCGTCATCTTTCTTTGCTAGGTCGGCGACGGAATTATTTTCTTTGAATTCAGAGCGCTGCAAGCTCTTTAGTATTATAGGTATTATGGCGTTCAACTTTAAAGATAATGTACTAAGGAAAAAGTGTTTTTATATTACATAAGGATGTCGGAATAATTCCAGCTTACTCCTGTTTCTGTTTGCTCTCATATTTTGCTAAAGTCTTTTCAGCACGCATTTTCAGAGCTGCAACGCGTTCTTTCATAAAATTAGGATCCTTCAGCGGTGGTGGAATTTTACAACGTGCCTGTGTCTTTTGCTATAAAATGTACGCAAATAGTTTACTGTTCGCTGAATTTCATTGAATAGTTTTTTCTACTTACAAACTTTTCATATACCAATGCTGCAATATGATTTAATAGCGCCAAATTTGTGTAGCGTTTATAATAATTAGAAAGTTTACTCCTGGTTAAGTCAAAGCCCTGAAAATTGTATACTCGTTAATTAACATGTCACAAATTTATTCAAACTCCGCTGACTTTCAGCCACACATCCGCGTTCAAGTGATTACGCTTAGCCAAGTACGGACGCACAACAGCCGTCATATATTTTTTAACCACCTCGATTTGTTTCATGCCTGCATCACTTTCGTTCTGTGGTTTAAGTTCTGCAATCTCTTTTGGTAAAACTAGTCTGCTACCCTCACTTCCTGTGGCTTCATCGTCGATTTCATCGAAATAACCCTAAAAGCATACAAATAATAAATTTGCTACCAACGCTATATATATCACTTATTGTACAATTAATTTAAGCAAATACAAGAAGCGCTGATACACTTCATGCGCCTCGACCAAGGCGCGCCTGTGATCTTCGATTGTCGCTTTGAGCTCGTCGGCTAAAGTGCATTTTTGCATTTCTTGCCACTTAGCGATTGATGCTGTCATTTCAGTGAATGCGTTTGCTTCAACTGTTAGTAGTGATTTCTCTGTGAACTAAATCTCGACGCATACATTTTTTGTTGATATATATTTTAATATTTTTTTTTACATTTATAATTACCTCATAAAAGTCGAGCAATTCTTGATATTCTTCCTCCTGGCGCTTCTTTTCCCGTTCTTTATCAAAATACATTTGCTGTGTGGAGTAGATCATAAACTTCTCGCGTGTTATTTCGCGCAAAAGTAATATATCGCTGTTTGTAGTTCAAACAAAAAAGACATTTTAAATTGGGTTTCTAATGCTGAATTTCCACTAGGCATTGGGATGACAAAAAAATTAATGCCTGGTGGAAATCCTGCATAAGTTTTAGAGTCTATACTTACCTTTTCATTCGAAATTTTCTTGCCAAACGCTGGGTGCGTGCATCCTTCACATAATTTGGATCGATAGTGGTTACCAAACATGGCGCGCGCGGATTCACCACACCACCTCTCTTAAAACGGAAGAATACAAGAAAGAGCGAAATTATATACATATTATAATATTCGTTTGGAGAAGTATAAACTGAAGGCTTAAAGACAATAGGCAATTATTCCTATTTGGTAATGGTCTCGACGTACAGTAGTACTTAACGATACCGAATCCTAGTTTCTACATTCTTATGAAATTTTACATATGTATGTATGTAATTGCTTGCTACAAAACTTACCGCGTCAAAATCGTTTATTGTCAAATTAATTCGTGGAAACGTGTCTGGGTCACGTAGATCATCGACGCTATAAAAATCTTTGGTAATAGATCAAATTAATTTCAACTAATTTAAGTTCAAACTAAAGGATTTTAATATGTCATTTAACTTTTTCAAATATTTTACCTTCATATTTTCGAAATATTTTTTTCTTTGATTTTTTCATGTTCAGGCAGTTTGATAAAGTATATGCAGAAGAAGCCCTTAGACCAATAAATTATAGTTTTGTTCGTTGTCAAGTTATCTGTTAAACCAAAATGTGTAAATAATCACTCGTTTCTAAGGAAATATTACAGAAACAACAAAAAAACAGTGCAATTACGATACGGATTTTTTTATCGATTCGAGGAAGAGTATTGCCAGAAAATTCCTTTTTCCAAGAACTATAACCGAGACATCCCCAAATATAAATATTCATAATACACTCAACATTTGTTAACTAATTTTGTAAAATATTATTTGCTAAGTAATTAAACTAAAATCCTTTCCATTTCGCTTCCTTTTTCTGTTACAGAATCCACCTATGCAAGCAATGGCAGGACTTGAAGGTGTTCAATGACCACACGGCACTAGCCACGGGTGTACGCTTCGGGAAACATGCGCAATATTTGGCATCGACAAGCATGGATCGTACTCTAAAACTCTATGCCATTGAATAAAAAAAAATTAACATAAATAAATCACGCCTCTGATGCATCGCTTTCAAACACAAAAATCCGTTTGCCTAAAGATTAAAGATACTATCAATTTCAATTAATTCAGTCTTTGAAGTACACATACATACGTCTTACAGACAGAGCAATAGATGCATACATAATTCATTTGTAGGGTAAGGAGTAAATATTTAAAATCTTGTATACATTAAATTAATAATAAACAGAATAAAATGTGGAGTGAAAAAGAAATATTCACGAGGAAAAATCAATATCTAGTATCTTTGAGACAACATTAAACTCCTTTAGAGATCAAAAGATTGTGGCGAAAGAAAAATAGTTCGCTTTTACAACATTAACCTAAAACGGAGAACGGAAGTGCAGGGATCCGTGCGGAGCATAGAAACCTATCTGCTCAAGAAAACCAGGCAGTCAATACTATCAGAGATCAGATTTAAAAAAAAAAAACAGAAACTGGACAATTATTCTATTTTCTAGCGAGTCCAGACTAATACGCCTGCAATGCGCACTATAAGCTGGAAGGGGTTTAGAAAAGTTAGGAGGTTGAAGAGCAATTCTTTCAATTGTACTGGTATGATAGCTATAAATAGGCTTTCAACTAATCGAGACATATGTATACTACTACACTATCTCTACCCAGCCACTTAAAATTTCAGATCAACACCGAAGACATATGGTAATGCAGAAGATATTAGTTTAGTTTATATTTACTGTATTTATCGTTTATAAGTTTAAAGCTCTTACAAAAAAAAATATAGTTTACTTGTAATATGCCAATTCCATTACATCTTAATACAACTATCAACTTATGTGCATACATATAAATGTTTATCAAGTGTTTTCTTTATATTATTCTTTAAGACTTAAAATATTTTTTGTTTAGTTTTATAATTTTGGCTTGATCAAGTCGCTAAATAACTATGTATGTATATATATANAAGGAATAGAACTGGTCTAATGATTTGACGAAAGGGACATCGCGTTAGAAGACGGACAAGACAAACAAGCATTCGCGTACTTACGATCGAACGCGTCGGACCACTTAGACGGGCTTCAACCCTATTAAGTTGCAATTCATAAGTAAAAATGTAAACGGTTAATGTGAATAAAGTTTATTATTATACTTAAACATTAAAAATGACTATAATTCTGAAGAGCCATCCTACAAGTGGTGTCAGAAATGGAATCGGAATTCCATGGCTGTAAAGTGACTTTTTTTTTGCATACGCGTGCATGCAAAATAATTATGATGGCCTAGAGATTGAACTTAGTGGCAGCGAACGCTGGAGAAAAGCTGCGAAATTTAG
>NW_016157518.1:219923-266976 GCF_001687245.7 Rhagoletis zephyria | reverse complement strand
GATTACGAACACATAAAATTGTACAATTTTTGTAAATAAGAGATGAGATTATCGTTAATGAAGAAGAAGTTAGTAAAATTTTAAAGTTAAATATATACCATAATTTTATGCTTTAAGGATCTCTGAAGGAAAATAATCTTATTCGATGAAAAATTATTGGTTTCATTATTGGTTTCAACGATTTTATTGTAATTCCTCGAAAAAGTGTATTTTCTCCATGCATAATACTATATTTAAACTTCACAGCCCGACGAAAAGTTTTGCAAAATTGGAATTTACGGTTCAAGAAAGTCCAGAACCTTATTTTTGAACCCATTTGATTTTTTTTTTCGTTTTTATAGAAGTTGAAGAGATTTGTGAATTTTTATTGGTTTAGATAAAATTTGTTTATCTCCTTTTCCTATTAATGAATGTCCTAAAATAAAAACTAGTTGGAAACAATTATAGGGTTCCCCCAAAAGGAAAAAAAATTAAAAGTTATACAAAAATTTTCACACAAATAAATTTTTTTTAGAAACATTTTAGGTGTGCAGTGTTTAAAAGGCTTTAACTTTTAAATATTAGTGCAATAAGGTGTGAGTTTAAAGTGGTTAAGAAACGCTTTAATTTTTACGTACATACATACATATGTGGAAAAAATGCCTTTTAGCAAAAAAAAATTACCAAAATATTTTTTTTTTTTGATTTTTTATAAAAATTTTAGGTATAAAATTGCATAGCCCATTGAAGTCGTTAAGAACTGAAATAAGAGGCGACTTCAAACTCAATGCGCTACAAAATTGTATATATATGCAACCAAAATTTTTCTAAAAATTTACAAAAAAAAATATAATTTTGGATAAATTTTTTATGTAGCATTTCAAAATTTTCTTGTTGATTTTTTCGGTTTTGGGGAACCCTTTAATTGTTTGCGACTAGATTTTATTATCATCATTTATTAACTTTTTTTTTTAAATAAAAACAAATTTTTTGTTTAAAGTCGTTAAAAACTGAAATAAGAAGCGACTTCTAACTCAATGGGCTATCAAATTGTATACCTACGATTTCTCTAAAAATTAACAAACAAATTAATTTTTCATAATTAACATTCATTAACAGGAAGAGGAAAATCGATTTTCTTAACAATTGGTACTTTCTCTGCACTTTTCTCTAAAAAATTTAACAAAAACAAAATGAAATTAAAAAATCGTGCTCAACAAATCGGTCAAAAAGATTAAGTCATTGGGCTATTTTGAACAGTTAATTCCAGCTGGGCATCCCTTGCGGCGGCGCGGTTAAATATTAACCGACTAAAAAAATTAGGTACTCTTTTCTGGGGGTGGCTGAAAAAAATGGACCACCCTGATACTTGAGCGCTTTCCTCCGAAAAATATTTCTTTATTTTCAGTTTTTTGTTTTACTGAAGCATTTTTGTTGATTGATTTGCGATAGAAAAAAGAACTAAACTGAAATTTATTGCATGATTTCAGCGAATTCCGGCATGTCAGTATATAAAAAATAATATATTGTTGAATATATTCTTTATTTTTACAGCATTCAACGGCTTCAAAGCTACAAATGAAAATCGAACTACATACATATTTTATGAGAGTACTGTTAGTTTAGGATCCTATAAATAATTTATTGTTAATATATCAATATCAGCATAAATATTTGTATTTATTTATTCTCAACATTTTCTTTTTTTTTTGGCAAAAAAGCCATCCTTTTGGCATTCATTACTTGGATTATTAGATACATAATTCACGTTGTTCCTAAAATGCAGCCTTATTCTCTGTGGTAGAGCATTTTTTTACTTTTTGTCGGTTTGCTAAATTTTTTCATGTTTGTTTTTTTTTATTCACTTTGTCAATTTATATCAGTGGGAGTGTCATTTTATTCCCATTATGCATATATGTATATGTATATGAATGCATGTGCACGTACGCATATTGACAGCCAGTTATCTACGCAAATGTATCTACATACATGTATCCACATCCCAGTTACGCATATCGATTAGAGTTTACCGACTTGCCGGTTATTGACAGGCAACAGACAGCCGCAAAACTTTGCAAAAAAGTCTAATTTTCTTCGTATACTTTTTGTTGACTACAAAAGTTTGCTAATTTTGCTTGTTTTCAATTTTCTAATCGTTCTATCTAATTGTTGCATTATTTACCTTAAATTCTATGCCGCGCTTTGGAGCTTAGATGGAAAATCAAATTAAAACGCATGTACATATTGTACATTTATCTAAAATTGATCTTCATACATGAGTTTGTTGGCGTTTTTTGTTTACTGAATACACACATTGATTGTTCAAATGTTTTTGGTTTGAGTAATTCTAGAAATTTTTACCTATTTAGTTTGAAAAAACGAAACTCCTGCACATTGCAAAAAGTTAATTCATCAATATTAGGCGTGTTTTATTTGATGAGAAATTTAAGCTATTAGCTTATACATAGCTATATTGGCTAAGTCTTCCTTACAGCCGGTCTGCTAATGAGGACCACGATTCCCGCTAAATACAGTCATTTTAGTTGACGTACGTTTCTTAATGTTAAGCGGCTTTGAAAGGAATGGAATCAAAATTTGTGATATCGCGAACTTTAGAGAAAAGTGGTACCTTTCAATATCAAAGAGAACGAAATAGCTTATGAAATGACTGGATTTTGCTTTGAAATAAAAATTAATAAGGGCGTCCACTCTTAATGAAGCGAGAGGGATTTTGACAAATAAATATGTGTAGCATAGCCGTTGTAAATGATGTATGGATCTAACGAAATTATTGCCGTCCTCAAGATCATTATGGTCATGGTTAAATGAGAAAGACTTAAGACCTTCCGAAACTGAAAAAATCTGCAGTAATGGCTCTTACCGGTGTTATAACACGGCATTACAGTTACAATTGTATAAATGGCCAAACGATAACAACAGGTTCTCGCTGTAGAAAATTTCTTTATGAAGACTTAGATCTTGCTTTTTCTATAGCCTCGCAGAAAAAGCGGAGGTAGGGCTTTTCGGACCTTCTAAACTTCATCTGAGTACTTATTTTATGGAATGAGGTACTCTCACAGAATACTCACATTGGATAGCTATGCTGCCGAGCAAGAATATGGAGATTACCCATAAACACTTTCCTGATTCAAACTTCACGTTTTCTCCACTTGAAATTATTCGGAAGCCAGTACAATTTTATTAATAATACCTGGTCTGGTTATGGATATCTCCGTACACTATGCATCTTTTCAGTTTCAGAAATGTCCACAGCTCATATTCGAGAGGAGCTTGTTGGTCTAATAAGGTAGCATTGAATTTACTTTTGGGTTTGCGCAGCTTGTGATATCAATCTTCCATCAGACAACTCTCACTAAATCGAACTGTAGCCTTATCTTTTCCAATGATTATGGCTATCTATGCATTTAGCTTCTCGTTGGGCATTTAAGCATAGCGAGGCTTGTACATTATGTTAAATCTAACTCTAAAAATAAGTATGAATTAATTCACACTTGAGCGGCAATTAGTGTTATCAGTTAGCCTTCAACACTTAGGGCCGTTTTCTGAAGTAACCTTTAACTTTAAAGCTCACTTTATATTTAAAGGCTGCATTAAAATTTGTGGTTGTGTCTAAAGTAAATCATTTTATTGTCGGTTTTAAATTGATTAACAACCAAGAAACATACATACGTCAAAAACCGATAATAGAAATGCTTAACTTTAGACATAGCTTTATTTTTAATCCAACCTTTAAATATAAAGTGAGCTTTAAAGTTAGAGGTTACTTCAGAAAACGGCCCTTAATGTGATAAGAACTATTAAGCTGTTTTTTTTTTTTAATAACAAACAAAACATGTATTCATAAAATATAACTGTGGCGCTTATTCACGAGTATTAGTACATATTTTGCCCTTTCTAGCACTTATGTACTTACGTTATGTTATGTATCATATGCTCTGAACTTCTGAACTTTTCCCAAATTTCATTCAACCCATCAAAACTTTGGCCTATTTTAAATTATCTATTAAATTAATTTCTTCTTCTATTAAAGATGACTAATTTTTATTTATTTGTGATTCATTTTAATTTCAGTTTGCGGTCGCTTGTGTGATGTGCCTTTTTGGTGTGGTCTCGTCTCTAAAGTGAATCAAATGAATTGAATAAAACAACTGAACTTTGTGGCAGCTATTAGCCAGTGACGCTAATACAACTATAGTTAGAAAGTTTAATTGATTGAATTTTCAGAAGGTTCTCATTCATCACGAAATTTCTCATGTATCAAATGCAGTTGACGTTGTATTTAATCACTTTGAATTGAAATAAATTTAAACGTGTACCTAAAAATGTGGTTAAACAGTAGCTGGAAGATGATGCGTCTAACGGGATTGTTGAGGTGAGTAGAATATTGGCTTATACATCAATACTTTTTTAAAATAATTTATTTTAATGCGACAGTCCAACAAAGCTTTCCCATTCATTCAAAACATATTTATTAAGTAAGAGTATGGAGACTTCGTTCTGAATGGAAATCTCTCTTATGAAATACCTGACTTCAATTTTAATTCTAAAAAAAGACTGTCCGATATGACAGGCCTTTTCTAGCTCTAATTAGCGTAAGAAAGCGGAAGAACAACTAAAGAATATATTTTAGATACTGAGGGGAAGAAAGTACCAACTAAGACTTAGGACCTTACAGCCTTATTATGTATCACGAACGATAGGCAACACGAACGATTCGTCTGCAGAGGAATGCTTCAAAAATTAGTCCGGACGCCGGTTTAAAAACAAACGATACGATTGCAACGTAATCGATGAAAAGCAAGACGAAGACGACCGACGGAGTAATAAAATCGCAATCAGAGATGTTGTCGTCTGCAGACGAATCGTTCGTGTTGCCTATCGCTCATATCGATACATAATAAGGTAGTTAGGATACGCAATGATTAATGTTAATGTCAGACATTCACGAAATTGATTCTATAGCTCGGAGCGCTCACTGGCAAATGAGACTCGGGATCACTATCGAATAAAACTTTTAACATATATACATACATATGTACAAACGGTTTGAGAATGAAGGATTGGGTAGGAGCGTCGCAACCAATTATGCTGTAATATGTATTTTCTTTGCGTAAAGCAGAAAAACTAGACTGAACAACTTCACTGTTAAAATCTACGTGGTTATTCAAGTAGAAATATGGGAAAAAATATTCTAAAGCATAGGAAAGCAATAAATTGATGGCAGAAAAAAAATTAAAGTTGAGTTTGGCAAATGTTCAATTCATTTAGCAGAACTACTACATAAAGACGAGGAAACGAAAAGGCAGGCACTAAAAGGTGGACAGTCATCTTGCAAACTAACCGATTCGTTCTGTCGCTGTTACGAAGGGACACTGCCCTACCTGTGCCGTTCATTTCGACTCTCGGACTACTGAAGTGTTTTCCAGGCTGAGGTCTCAGTTATAATGGAGGATATAAATGAACTTCATACTGATTTAAAAGGTAAAGAGGTGTTTATCTCTAGTAACAGCCAGGCAGCAATTAAGGCTGTGATCTCCGTCACTGTATCCGATCTCTGGAAGAGATGGCTACGTAGAACAGTATAAACCTCATTTGGGACCTCATTTGGGTGCCCGGTCATGGGGATATAGAGGGTAACTGTATGACGGACGAACTTGCGAGGGGGAGAGCGGGTACGACCAAGCAGATCCTTCCGGGCAAATAACGCATTGGTTTGTCCTTCACCACGTGCAAGCTGTTTTAAGAGAATTTATCTAAATTCGCGCGTGCGAGAATTTCTAGGCAAACTTAGGCTAGGTGGGACCGAATCTCGAAGCTTATATTCTCTAAAAAGGGAGGATATACATATCTCAGACAACTGGTGCTCTAAAATGCAAACTCGCAGAACAGCTCGAAGTGCCTTACCATAGATGCTGCAAAAACTATGAGGAGGAGAAGATAGTTCGACACCTCCTCTCTAACGGTCCGGCATTAACGAGGAGCAGATTGCGCTTTATGGGGTCTGCTATCTTTAGTGACCTTGACAAATTACGAAATTTAAACACTAGGTGCCTGACGAGTTTCGTCAAGGTATGAAACTTGTTCAGCAAGGGAGTGGGTGGGATGAACTCTTAGATGTGGTATCGCAGCGGGCCTTCAACTCGTGGCCTATGTATGTGTGTCCCTGCGTAGCAGTGGCAACCACAACTACTTACCTATCCAGTATAACCCTTTTTTCAGAGTAACTAGTTGAATAAAATTGATGGTGTAAGGTAAGGTTGGCTTAAGAGTATGAAATACTGTATCCTGATTGTACCTATACACCCAAAGCTCTGGGGTCCTTTGGTAGTGTCCACAATACGTAATACGTAGTCCTTAAGGCAGTGACGACAAAAGAGAATTTTTGCTCTGTGCGCTCCTTGGAAATATCTACAAAAGCTTTAAAAAGCTTTGCCCTCTGGCTATGTGTTGCCTTCACCCCGTCTTAGAGGAACTCCCAGCCAATATTGCCTAAAAATTTACCGATGTGTCATAGCAAAAATACTTGGACAAATTTAGACATGGCGTTAAGTTATTGCCTACATAATTATCGACCCATCGTGATGACATAATATTTATTAAAAATGAGGTAGCTCATTCTACTCGTACGTACGTACATATGTTCCTTGTTTCCAAACCCAAATTCCAATGCCATGTTTTAGCAAAATTGTTTAACATTTTTACGAGACAGCAGATTTCGGGCATTTTATGACTACTTTCCTCATTTTTATGATACTTCCATAAGCGTTCTAACACGTTCGCTAGCAATCGATTACTGCGAGTACGTTTCTGATGTGGCGGTACAATAGCAAATACATAATTTATTAATTATAGCGTACACACCCCGGTCATGACATACAGTGTGTAGTCATAAATCATGGCGTTCGACCGAATTTTGAACACAAAACAAAAACAACACCAGATCTATAAGGAACGACTATAAAAAAAACAAAACAAGAGTTGTGCAATCCAGTCGGCAGCTCGAATTACCCAATTGAGAATACCAAGAAATCGCGTCACTTTACGCTTAGTTACTCCCGAACTCATCATCTACAATTTATGTACTCGTACATACATACATACCTGACACTATTTTCAACCCACTGTCTTATCAAAGCTAATTACCAGCAAAATAAGTAGCGGAGTACCGCTTTGAGAAACACTGCATTCGCTACATGAACAGCGCTTGAAGAAAGCAAAAAATGGAAGAGTTAAATTGCTTTTAATTGTTTAATAGCAGGGAAGTCTGCATTCTAAGCAGAACCATGGCCCAAGCTAAAAACTTCAAATTGCATTTTTGACACTTGTCGAGGCTGTTTGTCGATCAGGCTCGTTGCCGGCAGTCAAGCGACCAAAGTTGCCACTGATTCACCCGAAATTAACTGTGCTCCCTTTCTAGCTACTCATTGAGTGAATGCTTCAATTCTCACATTCCCATTCATGGATAGTTTATGATCGACGCAGACTCACTTAAAAGCAATCGTAAAATAGCAAAACTCTGCTGAGAATTTTATGTCTTTTAACACTCGCTTTGCTGTTGTTGTTGTTGTTCAAATTATTTATGTGTCTTACTTCTATCGCATTTTGCTCATTCTCATTTCGGTGGGTGGTTTCTTCGGGCGTGCTTTGGAATTTCTAAGCACGCGACTCTTTTTTAAGTTTTTATTTATTCATGTACAGTACATATGCTGTGCGGTTTAATAACCGCTATTTGTTTAAGTATTTTAAATGAATTTATGGATTCTTAAAACGAAAATCGTGTCTGTAAATTTTTTCTTTTATTTCAATTTTAATTGTTTGCTTCAAGCTTTTGCAGAGTGGGGGTTTTCTCTGCGAAACAAGGTATAGTTATAATATTTATCAGATTTGGAACTAAATATTTTACATTGACTAAATGAAAAGTCGGTTCATGGTAGCTTAAACTTTTGCAGCTTAAAACCTTTTTTTGTTGATCTTCTACGTTCTGTATGAATTTTTAAATACCATAATAAAGAGAATAAGCGATTTGTAAAAGACCATCAGTCAGTTGTCGTATTGCTGATGATCTAAGGGGCGCTTTACAGTTATAATGCGGTATTTTAGCCAACTGTAAGCTAAAAAAATCCATACGGAGTTTCCCTAGTCGACTGTCTAATAGCTGGAATGCCCCGCAACGATGTCTGTTTCCTTTCCATTTATCGTGGCAATCGCTTCCAGCTTATTGAAAGGGCTTGCCAAGTCAGAACGATTTTCCACTACCCTGTCTTAAGAACGCAAGAATTGTTTTGGATCTAATAGACAAACTCAGGCGATTAAGATATGCAATAAAAGTCTGGGCAAAAAGGCGAAAAACATCAAGCCATCCCATTAATTTTGTATTTCGTCTCTGAAAAAGTGAAAAGTTTACGCGAAACTTTTGACCAGCAACAAGCCCAGAAAGCTCCACTGTTTTAACAGACCTTTGCACATAACCGGCTGATGTCTGGGAATCGCCGAGGGGATAATTCTTAAGTTTGTTTGCCACTTTAAAACCTCAAATTCATGCACATCTACAGACACTTTTCCTTAGTGAGGAATTTAGGATATCATAGTAAGAGAGACGACTGTAATCTGAAATATTCTTTAGCAATAGTTGATTAATGTCCTCAGCATCTCTCTTGCATGGGCCGAGCATTCGCAGAGAAATTTTTCAACTCTTTCCTTTGCGCTTGAATCCTTAAAGCTGCGACAGAATTTGTTGAAAAGTGTGTCGATCGTTTTTGCATAGACACCCAAGGGCCAGTATCCTGTGAAGACAGCCGCGAGTTTGAACCTAGGTATTTTCCTTGCTCAATTCAGGCACTTGGTTTCAATAGGGTCGTAGGTATTCCAGCACAGTCAAGTAATTTTATACGATCCTTACTACCCTAACTCTATTAGCTTTGGAACGGCAAATTTTATTAATTTCGTACCTACATTTAGTTATATTTAATTATGTCCATATGCAACGTGGGATCCAATTAGATGATTTCGAATTGATCATAAATCGAGGCTAACTCTCCCGTCTGTGTTCTAGCTGACTTAACTCCTCAGAATTACAAAAGTTTCTGCTTGTAATTTAGCAGCCATCACACAAGTCGATTTCCCAAAACCGCATTTTACTTTTTTCTGAGAAAATTTTTGCAAGCTGAGGTTCTTTATGGCACCTACAAAGCAGTTGAAGTTTGTGAAGTTTCCTATTCAGCATTTCCGCTTTGGTAATTTTGTACAAACATTTTGTAATTTTTTTCTTTATGAAATTCACTAATTTACGAATAGTAATTTCTTATTGAATTTGGTAACTTTTTCTGGTGATTTTGGTAACAAATAAAAAAATTTTATAGCAACACGGTTCTTATCGACAGGCATTAACAGCTTGATATTATTTAATGAAATGAGTTTTACGTAATGAATTACTTATATCAATAATATAAATATATAGCTAATAACACGGTGTTTGGCCCAATAATACTTGCATGGTATCTATTTCGAAGCGACAAAAAAACTTGACATTTAAAAAAAAAAAATTTTTTAAATCGAGTTTGGCTGTTATTCCTTCTTGGAATAGATTTTTATTTAACTTTTTTGAGACTTTTACGTTGGTGACATGCCTGAGAAGACCCCAAGGAAAATTTTTCGAAAAATAATATTCTAGAACATATCAACACGAACATATTTTAACGATTTTTCCACTTTTTTGAAAACTCCTTAGGCCGGGTCATAAAATAAAAAGACGAGCTAAATTTTGCAAATCCGTCGAGTGTATTACTACTGGATACGTATACTTAAAGAAAATATTAGCGGGTTTGAATTGCCATAAAATTGTCGCACAGTGTAATAAGCCGAAAATTATGCTACAAGAATGTATAAGAGTTACTATCAAATAAGCATAGTTTTATGATAATAGCTCTGATCCAATACTTTTCGTGAAAAATCCTGTAAAACTATCAAACAGCAAAATTACTCTCTGAAGTGTGAGTAAAAAGTGAGTAACAACAAAAAGTACGGGAGCAAAAAATCCATTTTTCCTGTAAAAACGTCAACCAGTGATTGCTTGACACTTTTCATGATTTTACCAGAAGAAAAAGTTTGGGTAAAATCTTACAATTTCATTCTCTACACAACTCTCCAAAAGTCGCTCTCATTTACAGGATTTTGGAGTACGGGAACATTTTTCCTGCAACTTGCTGCAAGTTCGTGTAAAATCCTGTAAGTTCATGGAGTACTGGATCAGAGCTAATGTATTATTCGTTTGGAGATTTTTAAAGATTTCTAATTGTCGTTGTCGCAATTGAGATTTGAAAACAACGAACTCATAGAGACCCGCCTTTCAGCAGGCCCTTGCTGGAAGCATAGTAAGATCTGATTCGCACTACCACTGGACCCACCGTTGTACAGATAATCACTGCCTTCACCTCCCGTCTCGTGAATTCCATCCACCATCACCCAACGCAGACGAAAAGCTTGAGCTACCTCGAGAGACCAGCATGACTCAGGTGCAACTAATATCGGCCTCAAAAAATACTATGGTATGCTATACTCCTACTTATCCAGACTTAACACTGACATATCCACATAATACCAACCACCTCTTCGCTTGTCGCTTTAAAGCTTTACCAAAACGTTTGTTAGACTAGCCGATGTAGGCAGGGCTTAATAGGGTTGATACAACAACAGCGACAACCAACAAAAATAACAAAAAGTCTAAGTAAATTGCCTTCATCAAAAGCTTTGATTGATTTTAATTTGCCACACACTTTTTCACTCGCAATGGAATGAGGTTCAAATTGATTGATGGTGGCATTTGATCGGTTTGATTTGATAAGTAAATAAAAATATACGCCAAATGCATACCGATTTAATATGATTGAAACAGTTCAGTACTAACCCCCTCCAATTGATTCACTTCTTGGTAGATATAGCATAGAAAAATCAACGTGGTTCGGATACATTCTTATCTGTGCAGCTGAGAGTAAAAAAAATTGACTATTAATAGTTTTCTGTTAAAGGGGTGGAAAGAAGAAAATACTATGCAATTTCGATAAATATTTTTTACTGATTTTGTAAGTGAAAATTTGTCTTAAATAAGTAAAATTGGGGTTTGATTAAAATATTTTTCTGGCAACTTTTTGGAAATTTTTCAGAACTTTCGGTATTTTGGGGGATTTTTCCAGAATTTTCAGAATCGTTATCGTGTTATATTGGTATTCTTAGAAAACGTGTGAAGGAAACTTTTAGGCTAGCCAAGTATGCTGACTGTAACGGGGGTTGGGTTGAGGGATGGGATATTCTAAAGATCCAAAGAAATCCATATGTACTGAAAAAAGAAGCTCATGCCGGATCTTCTGTAGTGGAATCGAAAACTCTAACGAGACAGCAAGGCTAAAGGTCCTGTTCAAGGGTTGTGTAACCCAGGGACTCATTAAAAAGGACGACGGCGAGTTGACTCAATGTGGCGAGGCATTTCTCGATTTATTATTACAGGAAATTATTGGCACGACAGGTCGGGTCTAGACGGAATCTTTCCTGCGATGTTGCAGAACTGGACGACTGCGAGGGTGGTCTTCTTGCAAAAAGTGGGCAGAAATGGCGAGGCATGCCGTTAGGATAACAGGCTCATTAACCTTACATCGTTTTTTTTTTTAAATACCCCGGAGAGGCTAATAAACTTATACATACACACATATATCAAACAAAGCGTAGCGGGACAAATCATCTCGAAGGCACAACACGCCTACACGAAAGGAAGATCGGTAGATACCGCCCTACACAATGTTATTCTGGGGTAGGCATGAGAGCACCCAATCGGTGAGCAGGGGTACACCGCTACTTTGGTCGCTGGTGGTCCACAGGACACTGAAGAAAATGAAGGCAGGACCTGCCGAACTTACTTCATATGCGGATAATATTTTTGTCATAGTAAGTGAGAAGTGTCTGTCCACACTCAGCTGAGGTATGACCCAGGGACTCCGGGTAAAATATCTTTGGGCAATCGAATTTGGGCTTGTATCAACGCAACAAAAGACAGAAAGGAGCTACTGAACGGCAATCCCGTAAAGTAGCAGGTGAATCTCTATATCGACAGTCAGGCTGTGATAAAGGTGCTACCATCACACGAAACTTCCTCAAGAAGTGTGGTGGAGCGCACGTCAGCTTTGGATTTGCTACATACAAATAGTGACGTACATCTGTACTGGGTTCCGAGACACACTGGCGTCGCGGGAAAAGGAGGCCAACAGGCTTGCCAAAGCGGGTGCTTTGTCGGAAACCATGCTGATAGAGTAGGTGCCGATTTCCCCCACAAGCGATTAAACGGGAAATCGAGCGGCCCACGATCCGGAAGGCACAAAAGGCGTGGAAAAAAGAAGGCTTTAAGGTGTTCAGGATTATGTGCAGAGCGGAAGTTTCTCCTTTCTCTCAAGAGGGAGGAGGCTACTGGTGTGTATTCTGAGTGGACATTGCCTGCTGGAATTGGCCGCCTTTAAACTGGCTTTGACTTATGATAAAATCTGTAGAAGATGCAGAATGAAAGCGTAGGCAGTGGAGCATAACCTCTTGTGAATTTTCTGGTATTTTGCGGGACTTCTCGGGTCTCTTCGGAAATTTAAAACATTAACGGTTCATCCACATAAATGTTAACTTTGCTTTTTACGCGTGCCTATCAGGAAGAAAAAAAGCTATCGATTTTCTCGCTCGAAATAATAAAAAGTTCCAGTTTTATTGAATTTTTTGCTGTTATTATAAAATTAATTCTGGTTACGATCTCCTATTTTAACACTTCCTGCCTCATTGACCCAACCACCCAATTATATTTCTGACTTCGAAATTTAATTGTTTTCGTATTAACGTAAATATCTACATACATATGTATGTAAGATACCCAACCCATGAAATAAATTCTTGCACGCAACATAAAAATTCTTACTACCGCAGCTGGCTGCATTGAAGATCAGTATCACGTTCAGAATGTTCAGCCTGCGGTCAAACGTCAAGTTGCAAAAATCGTCAGCTGTCAGTTAAGTCAATAGAAGGACTTATTCACTAATAATGGTAGAAAGCCAATTGCAAAGTATTTAAACACATTTATCAATAAATACTCACAGAAAATGTATTTCTAATATTTCCGACTAATTAATTTTTTCTCACACATCCACAACCGCCGATTGCATCTCTTATCGGCTTAACCCTTTGCATTGCAGTGACGTATTATGTGCGCAAAACATTAATGCGTTGTTATTGCTAGTTGCACATTGCGTGTTCACATGTCATGACAGTGATTTTTCACGTTTCTTTCAGTTTTTGGTGCTGCCGCCACCGTTGTGTTTGCGTTTAAATCTACTGGCGTTTATTTATTTGATTTTCTTATGACTACAATTTTTGTTTTGTTTGCTTTATTTTTGGTTCGTCAAATGTCATCATTCTAACGGTTCGTTTGATTGAAGGTTGGCATAACATTTCCATTGACTTTCGGTGGTCAATAGCCACAGACATATTGCATGTTTTTAATGCATTTATGACATGTGCATTTAGTGGTAAATAGATACTTGTGGTAGGCATTTAAGTGCTTGAGTATGTAAGGAGTTTGAGTTGGGAGTTCACTTAATAAGCTTGCATGTTTAGAGAGCGTAGGTTTTGTTGTGTTTTGGTAAGTCTGGTCTTGGTCTTATTGATGGCCTTGAGCGTATAAGTTTGACATGAATTCCATTTGAAAAGGAATTTTAAAGGCCGTTTTCAAAAGGTTAGGCAGCACTACTACCCCGTTGAAAATCGTTATCGACGTTACCGACCCAATGTAACATGTTTAACTGTGGACTAGTGTTAACCGAAGATGATGAAAACGGTCCTAAATGTTTGATTTTCTCAAGGCATGATAAAAAGGGATCGAAAATGGGAAAAATGAAAAGTTTTACATTTCAAGTGCATCTTTCAAGAGTTCGATCCGAAAGCAAGCCAAATGCCTTCGTGTAAAATTTTCCCTCTCTTTTAGAAAGCGAGGCTTATTTCTTGTGCTTGCCAGATCTGTTGCCCCGTTACCTTTACCCATTCTAGTTGGCTTGAGAGAAGCATTTAAATAAAATGGTTCTATTCCTCACCTAATATCAACGCGCTGCAGTACCAGAGTTAGTTCGTTTCTGTAGTAATTTTCGTCGAATTACATCCCCGTCTCTATTACGGCAATTAAAGTCGGTGGCACCCCCGTTCCCTTTGTATATGATGAGCAGAATTTTGTTAGTTCCCGCAGACTAACTCCTCCACCGAACAAGATGTCTATATTTTCACCTTCGTCGCAGAGTAATTTTTCCCCATTAGTACACGTCCCGCAACTTGTACTCGTGGTTTTAGCTGAGATGCTATATCGCCAGGGGTTGGTCCCAAAAAAGCCAATTCTTTCCTTTTCTTTCCGCGATCGACCGAAACAATTTAAACTCGCAGTGGCATCATATGGGAAAGCAGATGACATCGACGTCGGCGGCCTGGGATCCAGGGATATCAGCGTAGCAATTTCCAGTTTAAAAAAGAAGCGAAAGAGGTTTTTGTAGTTAGCGATGAACGAGGACAAAAAATAGTACCTCCCCAAAACACATAAAAAGTCCTCGCATTTTGGGGCACACGTCACTGTTGTCAGTTATAATTTTGAAGTATAGAAAGACCTTGTCTATCTATGATTTAACATATACCACCAACAATGTAAGCCCGAAGATCAAGCGAAGAATAACTCTTGCAAAAAAGCGCTACTCTGGGCTCGGTAGGGAAAGCAAAGCCTTTCTCGACAAATAAAAGTTACACTCTTTTATTCGAGGCAGAAACATGGACGTTGTCCAACAAAGATGAGAAGGCTTTAGAGGCTTTCGATAAAACTATTTTACGCAAGATCTATGGCTATAGTTAAACACATAAAATACAACGATTGCTCTGGTGAAGGTATCCTTCGACTCGGTACCCCTGGGTGGACTACGAAAGATTGGGTGCCCACGATCGCAATGGAAGGACCAAGTGCAGAAGGACCTGCCTGCACATGGGATGACAACTGGCACAACCTCACTAAGGAGAGAGGAAATTAACGAAGTTTTATGCACTCGTCCCAAAATGACGAATGTTTGTAGAGCCAAACGAGAAGAAGAAGAATACCGGTGCAAAATCAGAATCTCTACTGACTTTAGGTGGCACTGCATCCCCCTCCACTGGCTTTTAGATCTCCACAGATACCGCATCAAACTCATTTTTCTACCAAAATGCCTACAAAAAATCTACGAAAACTCTACCAACAGGTCAAAACCACTCCAACCGGATTTCCAAAGGAAAACTCAACACATTTTGAAATTCTACTTCAGGAAGCGTAAGGTTAAAAATGCTTTGTTTTATATCTGCAGGAAGGGCCGTTCATTAGGGGTTCGATCAATTGCGATGAAAATTGGATCACATTCGGTCGAAAAGTTCTGATCCAAGATAGAGGATGCTTCATAAACGGTGGAAAAAAGATTGATTATCAGCACAATTATGCATAAACGCCGAAGTTTTCTCTCAGTGCCTGTGTCGTTAGCCACTGTGGGTAGCCACTTTGATAAATTATTACCAAAATTGTTAGACAAAATTTGGGTTGGTAAAAAGGTAAATTTTTGTTCATTTTGGTAGTTTTTTGTTAAAGTATTTTGTCCGAAAAACAAACAAACCTTTTCATTCCCGCTTTATTTCTCATAGTTATCTTTGTATAATAAATTTCTTTCTGCATACATTGTTTGTTATACTAAACTTCCAACGATATAAAATTGCATACCGAAAAATTCAGACTAAAAAACTCGAAAATGTTTTGAGTCTTTTTAATTTTGTATATGTGACCTGGTCTACGAAAAGGGAGCTTACGTGCGAAAACTAGTTTTCTGTGAAAAAGCTGTTAAAAGTAAGCAACTCGTTTCGTCAGTTTCTCATTATCTCGTTAATTGTTCTCCGCGCCGGANTTGACACCTAAGCCCCCTTTCCGTAGACCAGGTCACATATATGTATTTACCTTAACGGCTTATTCTGTATCAAAAAGATGAAAAATATATGAAAAAGTTTAAATTTGTCAGTAAAAAAATGTTTGTCACCGATACAGAATTGGACGATAAATCCTTAATTTTTATGGGTTTGGTTAAATCGCAAAGAAATATTCTTATACGAACAAAAATAGCAAACGAAAATTTCTTGAACAACATTTTTTGAGTCATTTGGGGTGTTCACAGTTCGTTCCAAATAGTGTCTCAAAATGTAGACGTCTACATTTTAAGACGTTTTCTAACCGTAAAATCTGTGGTGTTGTTGTTTCCCATACAAAATTGGAAAACGACGCCGTCTACATTTTGTCACACTCAAAGGTATCTTTTTAAGCGTCTACATTTTGCAACCTCGCAGCAGGGTTGCATTATGGCAATACTAATCGCATTTTTTTTATTTATTGGGCACGTTTTCTATATTTGCATTTAATTTGAGCGCAATTTCTGATGAAAAGAAACAAATCAAGGAAAAGAAATAACAAATATTACGAATTGGTAATTAAGTTAAATAATTACAGTTTTTCAGATACAAAATCGAAAGGCGACATATAAAAAATGCACGCAAGGAAGAAATGTCTGGCAACACCAGCAAAGTTTTGAGACGATTTTGCGTCGACTGCTAGAAAGGGGTGCTCACAGTTTGATGCTAAAGATGTCTCAAAATGTAGACGTCTACATTTTCAGACACAATTTGGAACGAACTGTGAACACCCCAATTGTTTTTGTCTATAATAAATTCAGTTGAAGTTTATTGAAATGATGAAGTTTCGTTTTTGCCTGTAGTTTCATCACTTTCGCGTTTGGTTGAAGGAAGCCGAGAAGGTGCCATTAATATTATCTCAAATACCATATAAAGAGTTCCGCAATAAAAAATTTTAATTTCTGAAATAGAACAAAACTAAAGTTTTTATTAAAATAACTAAAAAAAAAAGTTTCTGGTATTTTCCAGATTCGGTAAAGTGGATGGGAAAATTATTTTTAGTGAGTGGCAACCCTGGTAGTAAGTGTACTTTCGTTTTGCCATTACATGATCGTGCAGTTTTGCTCCGAACCAAGGTTGTTGCAAATCTTCGCATTCGCCTTCGCAACCGCGGAGCGTCCGCATTAATTTTAACATTGGCATTCGCATTCGCAATAATCAATGCGCAGCTTTTGCGAATGCGAATATTGTGCAACTGCACCGATAAAACGTAATATGGCAAACAAAAAGACAAATTGTAGCCAGTATGTTTGCTTGTGGTCGTGGGAGTATTTGTGTACCAAAACTGCTCAAATGTCATATTTATCAATTTTGATAGAAATGTCTTTAAACATATTATTGCTTAAGCTATATAACCGAGCTATCAATGGGCACTCATACAAGTTCCCACTTCTACTTGACCTCTGATGTACGTCCATTTAATAATATTTTTTTCTGTGCTTTAAATACCTGCATTGGTTTCTTTCTTTATTATGATTTACAAAATTTTAAATCTTATTTATCAAATTGCTTTTGATGTTATATATGTATATTCGTTTCAATAATTTCAAATAGGACTCTTTGGGGAATTTATTTTTAGCAAACATTTAAAAAACCGCAATTTTGTTTACTTGTCGGGCAATCTTTTTTTCATAGGGATATACATTGGATCCTTGACTAAAAACTTCTGTGGTAAAACTGTCCCATATTTGCCGTTTAAAGTCAAAGAGTAAGCTCCTTCAATTGGGATTTCCAGCAGAAATGATCAACGTCTGGAGAATCGTAAAGAGAATCGATGCTCAAATAATTAAGAAGCTATAGGTCTGACCTTTAATATGATAAGAATTACATAACTATTTGGGATTCAAATACTTATAAAAAAACGGGTGCTTTTTTAAAAAGATAACAATATTCTGTAGCTCGTTTCTGAAATTTTTCTCTTTCGATTATTTCTCTACTGGTCGAGAATATACGTCATTCTCTACTACTCATTAGCAGTAGAGAACAGGGCGGCGAATTCATATCTCAATTCGCTTCGTAGAGAACTTTTACAGAAACGAGCTACTGATCCGATTGGGCTGGCAGCCACGACTTTCAAAAATAATAATTTTTTTTTCCATTACCAGTCGCAGAAGAAAGTATTAAAAATGAATTAAAAAATCTAAAATTGAAAAACGCTAATGAAGTTATAGATTCCCCAAATTCTGAAACGGCCAAGGGAACGAGAATGGAGAATTGCTTTTAAAAAGCTTTAGAAAAACCTCACTCATTTGGTTTGGCTTGTAAACGCTGTTTAAACAACGATCTCGCCATTATGCTAGATTCTAATGGTTTCTTAAAATACTTGACATCCACATTCGCATCCGCATCCGCGGATGTTAGCTGTTAGATATTCGCATCCGCATTCGCATCCGCGGATGTCTAAAATTCCGCATTCGCAACATCCCTACTCCGAACCCTAGGGTGGGGTAGTACTTCAGGGAGTATATTTTCCCCATCTTCACACTTTCCGAGACACTCCAAATGATAAATTTTGGATCATTCTCATCAATAAATATATTTGACTTACACTCGTAACTATAAATATTATTTACACATAAAATACTAAATATGTATGTATAACCTAACTTATCTATGGATGAACATATGTATGTGAGTATTTTAAAGTCTTGTTCTCTCTATAATATCTTCGCCTTTGACGGCTTCTACTTGCTGATCCTTTTTCATTTTTTCTACAGCTTTCTTTTCAGCAACTTTCTTGTTCGTAGATTTCTCCACGTCTCTTTCGTTTTCAAAATCCGACGAGTTCCAGGACTGAGTCTCTGAAGTGCCCCAAATTATGTAAAACAGGTTGCCCACGAAGAAAATTAGAGCTGCGATTGCGAAGATGATTTGCCATTGCGAACGATTGTGCTGTAAATTTAATGCTGATAAATTAAAAAATTCGACAACTCAACTTGATTTTTTTTTTAATGCTTTCATACCTTGTCTGTCACAATGACACCCACTAGTAAGGGCGACAAGATCGGCACCACATTCACAATAGTATTTGATAAGCCCATCAGTATGCCTGCATGATTGGGCGCCAGATCTAGGGAGTTGAGCGTACTGCCAATGGTGGAGCCACCATTTATGCCTACATTTAGCGTCATCAGCACAATGGCCAATGTCGGCTGATTGGAGTCCAAGAAACCAATGCCGATTAGTAAGAGTGCTGGTATCCACAGCGAGATGGTATTGATCGTCTTGCGTACGGCCGTCAGTGACAGAATCTTCCGCTTGGTCAAAAAATTCGCTATGGCCAAGTATACGTACAATGAGAGCCACATTGTCAGATAGGGTAGAGCAGAAAATAGTCCATTCTCCTTGATTTCCATATTCAGCACACCATTCATGTAGGAGGGGATTTGCGCTTGCAGAGTAGTGAAACCCCAAGCCTCCGCGCAACGCCCCACAAGAAAAGCTAAAAACGGCACCGAAGTAAAAATTGCACGCCAAGGCACCGGTATTCGCTGCTGGTGAAAGTCATCGTTGCGCTCGAGCGACGACTCTATATACCTGCACTCCTGTGGTGTGATGAACTTGGAGGAAGGCGCATTATCTGCAGCGAAAATAAGCCAAAATATGCACCACACAAAGCAGAGCGCCGCCGACACGTAGGAAATGCCTGGCCAACCCAATGAACTGCTAGCGATTAGACCACTCGATGCCAGCGCTATAACTGTGCCACAATCGGTGCCGGACAAGCTGAGTGCGCCTAGCAGATTACGTTCATGCAGCGGTGACCACTTGGCCAGGTGCTCGTGTATAGCGGGAAAGATGAGGCCCTGAAAGAGACCTTGCAGTAAACGTATGACGCAAAAGATCGGCCAGCCACCGAGCCGTACACAAGCGGGCGTTATGAAGCTGCATACAGCAGAGGCAAATGTGGCGATGAGTATGGTGATTTTAGCGCCAAAGCGGCGACTCAGATAGCCACCAGGAAATTGTGTGAGCACATAACCCCAGTAGAAGCTGGATAGTATGTAAGACTTATGCAGCTCGGTCCAATCGTACTCCTGTTGGATATAAGAGATGGTTAATTGTTTAATTAAAATGCTGTGTATTTGCTGACTTACCGGGAAATCTGGATTTGTTGTGTTGGCATTAGTCATTGCGACTACAGCGACCGAGACATTCAGCCGACTAATATAGACTACAACAATGTTGAAGAATAGTAACAACGCCTGCAGATGGCGCACTCCAAAAACGGAAGCTGAAGGTGTATTTTGGTAGAAAATTTTTAATTAGATGCTTTGGTTGAAAAATATGCATATTTTTTCTTAAATTACGCAAAGAAATTTCTCTATGTTCTTTTGTAGCTTAAATATGATATTTTAAAGTCTTGTGTGAGATGGTTCTTTTTTCACCAAACGCTCGGATCTAGATTGTCAGGCTTGCGAGATGGTTTGCACTGTGCAGGTTCCGATTACATTTTACCTAAGTCTCTTGAAAATCTGTCCCCTTTTGGGAGTAATGGTGGACTTACCACGGCATGGGGCGCTTCTATGTTTGTCTATGTTTAAAGTACAAACCCATCCCAAGATGACTACGCGTGTCGAAATTCAGCCCACGGGCACGGCATAATAACGGGGCAGAGGACAGCGGTACAAAAACTGTTGCGTCTATCATCGGAAAATCTAAATTCCCTAACAGGCAATTACATACTATGTCTACGTCGCGAAAATTCAATTTTTTTCCCCGAACAAAGATCCCAAAGAGGACACAACCCAAGAGGATAGGCTTCGCAGAAATCAAACAAATATCCAAAACAAATTAAATCCAAGAGAAAAAGCTTCATTCAGTCTCAGAACAGTCACAACGTCAACATCCGCCAGAGTTCTCTCAGCGTAAGGGTTGACTACCGGGACGAGAACACCTTTCCAGAATATCCGTTGTACTTACAAGCACGATCGTGCAATTGTAAGCCATCAGAAGTTCAGCTGATTCTTTTATGTCTTCAAGGCAGCGAAATGGTCTCGATTAGCTCTTACCTTTCGAGCCACTTGGGCGGAAAGCCTTCTGGATATCCTGGAAAGCTGTTCTCGTCCCGGAAGTCAACCCTCACGCTGTGAGAAATCTGGCGGATGTTGACGTGTATGACGTTGCTATAAACTTGAAGAAGTTAATTTGAAATGCAAGTAACTGAGGATACTTGTGGTTATATCGAGATGAAGAAGAAAACGAAATTGTTTCGTACTTTCTCTCTGTCTCGTGAAGTGGCGCCACTGGGTCTGCCATTAAACACGAGTTAAACGGTCGACACTCAGTTTTACCCACCCGAAGAAGTCAATATATGTATACTCGCGAAATTTGGGCCGAATCTAGTAAAACTAAGGTTTTAATTTTTTTCGCTGGCATCGCGATTTTTTTAAAGGACTTTGAATCTCAAAAATGTATGACGAATAAAAAATGCATGTACATTAGGGTACACCACTCACCCCCTAGGATTTTTCTATATGGAAAAAATATACCCCTATTTTAATTTGTAATCAAAAAATATTTAGGGGTCCTATGATTTTTCTATACCGAAAAAATATACCACTATTTTTTAGTTTGAAATCAAAAAATATTCAGAGGTCAAAGTTTTCATGTACATATTTTAAATGGGCAAGAAAAAAAAGACTTTTCGTAGAAATGGTATAGAATTGTTGAAAATCGATATTTTACAATCGGAAAAATATGGTTCTCTTCAGGAGACTTCCAATAATAATATCCAATGTTTATTTATCCACTTTAGATACCAAGGATTTTTTTGCGACCTCTAAATATTTTTTTTTATTTCCAAATAAAAAAGATAGGTATATTTTTTTGATATGGAACAATCCTAGAGCGTGCGAGCGTTAAAATTCCGTCTTTACTTTTTCACATGCATTTTTGTACATACATAGAATTATTAAATGGGTATCAAATATAAGATAAAATTCTGTAGAATTGAAAAAGATTAAATTTTTTGTTGTATTGTATTATTTTACATTTAATAAAAAAAAATTTGATGCACAGGACGAATAGATGGTATTGAAAATGTCCTCTAAAAATATCCTTGAAAATGTTGCAATTTTGTTTGAAAAAAAAAAGATATGTAAACGACTAATACATACACGAAAACATACTCAAATCTCGTTCTAGTAACTTTATTAGCTTAAGAAAATAAAAATAATTCACCAAAATGTGAAACAAAAATAGAAGTTTTAATTTTACTGAACTTTCTCTTTCACTTGGTAATTGCACGGAATTTTTAAAATAGCTTTCATAACCTCGAAATTTTAAGGTCCTTCGAAAAAATCCCGATGTTAGAGAGAAAAACTAAAAACACAGTTTTACTATAATTGGCTTCAATTTAGTTTCGTGAGTATATTTTCTCGTGCGTTTTGATTTTTTTATTTGGTTTTTTATCACACGGTGCAATAATGTTTGCTTGAAAATTTTTAGCACTTTGTAAATTTGTTTCCTTTTTCGTTCAGTTTTCACTTTTTGTTATAAAAAATTATTTCAATAAAAAGTACTGCTTTGTGTTATAAAACCTTTCCTTCACTACGTACAATTATTCTCAGCAGCCACCATTACAATTCACTTTTGCTTATGATCAAATCGTTTATGCACTTTTGAGTCTATTATCGTAACAGTATACTACCTTTTAAAGGGCAATTTAGAAAACTAAAACATACTTAGTGACTCATGTTTAAATAGAAACGCGTAGAAGAATTTGCAAACTGCGCTTGAGTTTTTAAGAATGATACATTCCATCCGGAAATTTATGTATTTATTCAAATATTTATTTAGATAAGAGTCGCAATGGTTTTTACAATTGTTTTACCGTGTAGTACCACGTCTTGTACTCAACGTAGTTAACAACAAAATTAATTGAAAACACATTTTTTGCTTGTATAACAAGCTTTTCTCTCTCCGAAAGTTGTTGAACCTTTTCATTTTAAATTCGAACAATGGGCGATTTCTGCACAATACTGAACAATTGAGGTTTCGTTATCGATTTTTATTACATTATATAATACATTTTTTATTCTTTTGGACTTTATTGTACTTTAACTCGGTTAAAGTTGTCTACTTATACCCTTAAGTGCTTACGTTTTTCCATTAATAAAAATCTGCCTTTCCTTCTCTAAAGACTGTTTTTTTTTACGTTAATCGAGTGTTGTTCTTTACACGGACCCGTTTCGAAACGTTTTGAGCTTAAAGCCTGAATGAGTGGTCTAGGTATTTAGTTACTAAAAGAAAACGTTTAAACTAATTAAAATGTGAAAAGATAACATTTGAACAGTTGGAACTGATCGGGTATCGCGACTTCAGTGGTTGAGGGAAAATATTGCCAAAACACCATAAGTTGAGTTTATTTGATTTATCGTTCTGCGTAGAGGCAATGCGTCAGAACAACGATTGAACATGAATAACTAAAAAAAAAACAAATATTTTTATTAACTTTTATATGAAAACAAAAAACAGTGAGTGTTGCTATTAATTTCCGTTCGTTAGATTGGTTTCTTGTAAAAACGCAAAAGAATATTTGTTAACAGTTTTTAAATTAATAATGGGTCAGCCGATCAGAGTCAACTTAAGAAGAGAGAATACAAAGTATGTAGTTATAAGGAAATAGGGCTGCAAACTTACAAGATCGCGATATCGAGATCGATAATTGGCATATTTATTCATCGGCATTTTTATTGTAACCATAGAAACATGACATTGACTTATGGGCTGATAAATATTTTGATAAAAATATCGACCAACGCACCATTGACGATTATCGATACATAATTCGATGTCAATATCGTTCTAAATTGATTTTTGAAACCGCTACTGTTAAATTTATCGATGCTACCATCGCCCGTGTTAGTGCAACTATCGATGTGGGTGAAAAAAAAAATGGATATAGTTATACATATGTATGTACATAAATATGTATATTCATATTCATATTCCAGTACCTCAAAATTGTTTAAAAATAATATTTTGGATGCAAATTTAAAAAAATTACACTTTTTGAATCTCATAAATTAAAAAAAGTATCTTATATTTAAAATTACGTTGCAACCCTATGAAAAAATACCACAGGTTGAAGAATACACATTTTATATACAAAAAAACAATTGCTCTCAGAAATTAATAAGATACACATTTGTATAAAAAAAAGTGGCAACCCTGAACGAAAATATTTCTGGATAAAAGTTTTCAAAAATAACTTTCAGTTGAAATCTATATTAAGCTATTCTAGCTTAATTTTCCCGAATCGAAAATAAGTGAAAATCGTACAATAATATCCCAAGCGATAACACTTACATACATAGGCAAGTCTATGTTTAGGGGCTTTCTTTTAGCACCCAAAAATAGCAGTATGTATCTTAATTTTCGAAAATAAAAAATTATTTATATACGATTGAAAATATGTGGCAACTCTATTCAAAAATATTTCTAAATAAGAGATTTTTAAAATACTTTAAATATTTGTTTTCATATCCATGTTCGTAATCACATTCATATTCGTTTTTATATTTATATTCATATTCATATTCAAATTCATTTTCATAATCATTTTAATATTCATATCCATATTCATATTCTTATTCATATTCATATTCATAATCATACTCATATTTATATTCGTATTAACATTCACATTCATATTCATACTCATACTCATATTCATACTCATACTCATATTCGCACTCATATTCATATTGATATTCACATTTATATTGATATTAGTATTCATATCCATATTCGTTTTAGTTTTCATATTCATATTCATATTCATACTCATATTCAGAGTCATATTCAAAATCATTTAAATTTTCGTATTCATATTAATTTTCATATTGATATTGATATTGACATTCCTATTCGCATTCATATTTATCTGCATATTCATATTCATAATCGCATCGCATTAATTTGTATATTCATACTCCTATTAATTACTATCAACAATCCGAGCCTACCTACTTATGTACAAACATATTTTTCTTAGCTTTAATTGCAAAGCTCTTTCTTTGCAAAACTTCGTCACAAGTATGTACTCGAACCTTAAAATATCTACGCAAAAGTGAAATCAAATAAACAATACAAAAATAATTTGAACAGATGTGTTAACAGTCTTGTATTTCACCGACTTTTTTTATAGGCTAGTTGCCATTTGATTTGTGAAGAAATGTGTCATTTCAAGCAAACAGTTATCTCCACAATAGGCAATTCAGCGCTGCAATAATGGGTGGCTCAACGGGTGCATGTGCATCGGATATTAATATACAATATAAATATGTTTGTATTGCAGAAAGTGCAAAATTGCGATCAATTTGTAGTTCATATAATTAGCCTACTTGGTTTAGTTTATTTGCATACACAAACTCAATCAATTTTTTTAACAAAAGCGGAACAACGAAGAGAAAGAAAAGAATTGGAACATTTTTCATCACTTCATTACTACAATTCACTTATGAATTCAATTTGCATTGCAACATCTACATTTGAGTACATCATTGCAGCATAAATTTTAAAAAGTATACAAAGATATATGTACATATATATAATTACATAAGTATGTACATACATATGTATGCACACATGTTTTGGCATCTCGACATATTGGCATCTCTGCTGGACTGCCGTTTGCCAGTCACTTGTTGCTGATGATTTTGCAGTTCATTTAGCTGCTCGGATTGAACGCCTCCAACAGCTTGGTGCATAACTACATATGCACTTATAAACATCGCTTATTTCTACATTATTCTCTAATATTTTCAGCGCCAGTGCATTTATGCTTTGAAGTGACGCACTTATTGGCTGTGTCGCTTGGACGCCACTTTCTGGCGTCAAATGCACATTTTTGTTTGGCTTGTTTTGCAATTTCTGAGATACATTCTATACATACATATGTATATAAAAAAATTTATCCATTGGGATTGGAAATTTTCTTATTAATGTCGAAGTAGATTATCTCCCATTGATTTGCTTGCGGTCATTTGAAAGCGTTTTTTTTTGGGCCAATTTTGTAAAGGGATTATCGTCTGCTTATGATTTCTCAGCAAAATTAGAATGCACATGTGTTTAAAAAAATTGTGAATGCATACCTCGTAACTGAAGATATAACTTAATTATTATTTTTTTTAAATTTTTTGCAGATTATGTCTCTATATAATATTGATAAGCGCATTGGTTGGAGCGGATATAACGACTGTCGAACGGATACGGGTAAGTCATTTACATATACTACATTCATATATTGAATTTTAGATGATAAATGTCTGTGACAAATTGAGATTAAGCAATATGTAAGTTAAGATTTGAAATCTAAAGTATTATAATCAAAAAATTATCATCCCGCCCTTTCGAAGGCACCATTCGATACCAGTACACTATTTCGAAAAAAATATTGAGACTAAAGTGAGCTAGACCAATTTAGAAACGTCTCATATTATCTGAAACAATTTACAAAAAAAATAATAATAATTTTTAAAACTAACCTTATTAAAAAAAAACTCGACTTGTGGAGGTATTTTCAAAAAGGTCAGCTCACGTAAATCCTAATATTTTTCTGAAGTATTTTGGCGGAAGTCTTTAAATATAATTAATTTCGTATTACCGATGGAAAAACAGTACCGACTTTTTTTGTATGGAGTGGTACGCTAAAGTGCATACACAACGCACGTATCTATTTTCGAACAAAAAACTGTATATAACTGCGAACGGGATTATTTTTTTTTTAATAAAAGCATGTGCGATTAATCGATTATATAATTTTTAAATTAATCACAATCCTGATTAATTAAAAAATGCGATTAAACAGATTCTGATTAATCAAATCCTTAGTAATTACTGTTTACTCATAAAAAATTAATTGAAATTCGAGTAAATTTTTTAATTTCTTTCGAGTTTACATTTTTGGAATCCCAGAAAAAGTATTATTTGCG
Organism: Rhagoletis zephyria; assembly: GCF_001687245.7. Lineage (NCBI taxonomy): Eukaryota > Metazoa > Arthropoda > Insecta > Diptera > Tephritidae > Rhagoletis > Rhagoletis zephyria. The sequence goes on along the minus strand of NW_016157518.1, from coordinate 240,010 downwards.
TTATGCATACATAAAACTAAATATTTTAAATATGTATGTAGTTGTTTTAAAACATGAATTTTTCAAAATAAAATTTTTGCTACATAAATACATACACTGGAAAAATAGCCAAAACTCGTTAATTAATTTATTCATATTTTCGCCACACGCCCAGTGTTTCGACTATATGGAGGCAGCTAGAAAAAAAAAACGTGGTGAAGTCTACTTAGAGAGGGAAAAGTAAAAGTCATAAATACCAAATTTCACATTATTTACTCACACCCGTTCTTCACGAACGATACATTTTCGAAAAAATACGGGAATCGGCGCGATACCTTCTAATCAGTTTAGTTGCCTTTGGCGATTAACCCATTAAAGCAAGTGTTTCTTTTATTTGGTACTTTGCTATTTTCTTATAAAAAAATTTACTTTAAATTGTAGATGCTAAAGATTATTAGTAAAAACAAGTTTGAGTACCGGTCCGTCAGGTCTTGAAATTAGACGAATGTTTTAGAGAATTCTATGTAGTTTTCGAATATATGATTTGATTTTTTCGCGCGACTTTGCGAATATATATAATTTTTGATTTTAGCTTTTTTTTGCATAATTTCGCAAAACGAATTTTTCGAACAATGAAAAAATCTCACCAAACATTGGAAAAAAAGCGAGTATTTACACCTATCTACAGTATAACCTTTGTTTCCTGAGAGCGGAAAGCAGGAAACGAAAATTTCATTATATTTAATGACTGGGCCCATATTTTTTACTTTGTATACTTCACATAAACTTCAAACTGTCAGGNAGCGAGTATTTACACCTATCTACAGTATAACCTTTGTTTCCTGAGAGCGGAAAGCAGGAAACGAAAATTTCATTATATCTAATGACTGGCCCATATTTTTTACTTTGTATACTTCACATAAACTTCAAACTGTCAGGTGAAAATTTGTTGAATGCATTTCGTATGTATTCCCTTACCCAGAAATTAGCATAACTTGTAAAAAGTTTTGAATTTAGATTTTGCCTCACATTTGCTTAATCGACATTTCAATTGCAGTGGTACCAATAGCACTATTTTTACAGAGATCCATGGAAGGCATATTAGGGGAATTCACGACTCTATCCATGTAATTTTGGGAACAAGTAAAGAATGGGGCCATTTGAGCTAAAAAAAAAAAAAGTGAGCATGGCCCGGCGCTTTTCTCTGATTTGAATGGAATAAATTTAGTTTGGAGCAAATTCATAGGAGCGGTGCTAGGGAGCGTAAACGCGGAATTTTCAATATTTTCAAAAGCTTATATTTTGAAAAGTTTTGAACCAATTTTCAAAGCATGAATATGGTTGGAATGGTAATTGCTTTGGTATGTGTATATTATATACATAAGTATGTAAATATACGCACTTGGAAAAAAAAGGTGGCAACCCTATTAAAAGGCCCTTTTGCACACTTAATTGCCAAGCACTTTCATTCGATATCTAATGTTTTTAATGCAACGAACAAACCTTATAATTTTTTAGACAGACGGCAACACTATTAAAAAACAAATCTTTCTGTACATCTGGAGGCTAAGCCCTTTCATTTGGCAACTCACTTTTTAGTCCAAAGAACAGCCCACATCTTATAATTTTTCGTATAGGCGGCAACCCTTTTCGAAAAAATAAAACCTTATTACACATCCGAAGACCGGATTTTTTTTTGATTTGAATAAACTGTGCAAATGTGATGTCACTAACACAAAATATGTAAGGTAGTAATTTTTAAATAGGTGCCAACCGCACTAAAAAAAAGCTTATTGCACATCCGAAAAATATATTCTTTCACGTGGTACCTAATTTTTTAGTCCAATGAACGGGGAAAATCTTTTGACTTTTTATTAGGTGACAACCGTACTCAGAATAATAATCCATTATTGCACACCTAGAGGCCAGGTCTTTTCATTTGACAGCGGCGGTGCAGAACTGATCCTTACGTTTACTATGATTGTATATTGTTATTTTATTAACAGGTAGCAACCCGATAAAAAAAATAAAATAGTAGCGCTTTTTTAGAGGCCAATCTCTTTCATTTGACACCTCATCTTTTGTAATCCAACGAACGGTGCAGATCTTGTAGTTTTTTAGACAGTTGGAAACCCTATTACAATTCTAAATAAAAAAGGGCCACCCTCCTATCGAGACAGAGTATACAAGAGAAAATCGCTTCAAAATCCGTTCAGTAGTTTTCTGGATCACCGCGTACAAAGAATCTCGACTTTTCTTTATAGATTTAGAAATTATGGCATTTTTTTTAATGAAAATTTATGTTTTTCTTAAAGAAAATGAAAATTATGTCAAACTGCAAATAAACTTAGTGTCGACTTAATTTGGACTACAAATATACCCCATTTAAACCACTTAATAGCCACTTGAATTAATTTTTCGGTAAAAAAAAATCCATTTACCTAAAGAAACCAAAAATCAGCTGTTTTTGTTCACATAACCCTATTGCGTCGATGCATGAGGTTGGTAGTACTGAGAAATTTGGCTGCATGCGAAGCATAAACAGCCTTAGTTTTGTAAAGTTGTGTTACGCTTAAGAAGTTGTGCGAAGTTAAAGCTCAGTTAGTCTCGACTTAACTTAATTTAACTTACGATTACTCAACACGTCAACTTAAGCTAGAAGCGGAAATATTTTTATATATTGCGGAAATATTTTTTTTTTTTTAATTTTCTTTTTCAGCTGTTTGACACTTTGCCGCCTAAAATGTCACATCAAAAAAATTAACGCAAAAAATATGTTTGCGTGCATTTATTTTTGAAAAACACAAAAACGAAAATCTGGCAAGCCTGATTCTCTCACCGCTCTCACTTTCCGTAAGACTGTAAAAGCTTAAACAGACGGCAGCGTTGATCCGAACTAACTTGGACTTAATCCGGATCAACCGCATTTAATTCCCGAGTTGATCCGGATCAACGCTGCCGTCTGTTTATGCTTTAACTTAACAATCTAAAATCTGCAGGTACTTAAGTTACTTACGGTAAGTTAAGTTTTAACTAACCGCCAACACAGTTTCTCATATAACAGATTAGCCAAAATACTAAGTTAAGTTACGGAAATTAAGTCTAGACTAACTGAGCTTTTATGCGAAGTATGTATAATCAGACTTTTACCAGCCAATGTGTGTGTGTGTATGAGCAATACGCTAACAACAGCTTGCTTAATAACTTTTCGAAGTTACATATTTTTAGGCAGAAGTGCTTACTATTACATTTTTATACCCGAGCGCACTTGTGCACAAGGGTATATTAATTTTGTTCACATAACGGTTGTTTGTAACAGCCAAAACGAATCGAGATAGATATAGACAAATGTATACATAAATGATCAGGATGAAAAAAGAAATCGATTAAGCCATGTCTGTCTGTCCGTCCGTCTGTCCGTCTGTCCGTCTGTCCGTCTGTCCGTGTACACGATAACTCGAGCAAAAATTGAGATATCTCAACGAAATTTGGTATGTAGGTTTCCCTTAATCCAAGGTAGGTTGGTATTGAAAATGGGCGAAATCGGACTTTAACCACGCCCACTTCCCATATAACGGTAATTTCCAGAAATACGAAAACTGCGATATTTTAGTAACTACTGAAGATAATTCACTCAAAATTGATATTTACAATAATTTTTAGACGAAAAATAAGAATATTATAAATTTTTGGAAAATGGGCGTAGCCACGCCCACTTATGGTTACATGTGTATATCTTGGTAACCGCTGCACCAATTTCTTCCAAACTTGGCACAGTTGTTGGCCCTCGCATAACATACCAAATGGCCCAAAACTTAAAAAATCGGACGATAACCACGCCTACATCCCATATAACGGTAATTTTCGGAAATACNCTAAAATTACGGCCGCTTTTCATATAACGGTAAATTTCAGAAATGCTTGAAACTTCAATATTTCGAAATTTAAGGACGCTAATTTACTCAAAATTGATACACCCCGGCTTACCATCTAGCGGTAGGTTTCGGAAAGGTGAAAAAACATATATTTAATACTTGCGCCGGGTATTAAATGTTCGGCTCTGCCCGAACTTAGACTTTTTTACTTGTTTTTTTTTAATTATGTATGTACATAAGAGAGGTTTTGTTTGCACTTCTTTTTCTAAAATTACCAAATTTTTTGGTTTTCAAATGTTTCTTGAAGCTGTAATAGAGGTTGATAGTTAGCGCAAGGCTGTGCAGATGATTGAGAAATTGATGAACATTAATATACATACATTAACGGTTCCAAAATAGACAAACGAGTAACCGCTGCAATTTACTACTCTGAAGAGGAAATTTATAGGCGCCCTAAGCTGGATGTCCAGTGTAGTATATTTATTAATGTTGCTCAAAAATACAAAGGCAAATCAACTTTTTGCAATTTTCTTGCAGGCATATGTTTTAAGCTAAAATTTTGGCAACAAGAAAATGCTGCAGAAAATAAATGCGCCGAGTTAGCGAATAAAAATTTATATTGACATTTCAGCGGCAATTAAGACTCCATTTTGATATAAATGGTGGTTTCTTTTTAAAAATTCAAAGAAAATTACAAAAAGTCATTATTTCGGTATATTTTTGGTTTATTCGAAACTCGTCGATCACGTCAAGTAAAGTCAAATAGTTCTTGAAGACCAATTCATTTCTCTAATTATAATTTTTTTATATTTTTATTTACTCATTTTAGCTTGGTTTTTGTGACAAAATTTTACAAAAACAATAAGCACTTGGCGGTTGTGGTTTCATACATGCACATACTTATTTATGTACTTATTTTATTTGACCTTCTCCTACATAATTATCGAACTCTAAAAGAATTCTTGCAATGTGCGCAATGGCCTCAAAAATTTTTGAACTGTGAAAAAATAGCCGAATTTGATCGAACTTTTCCCATGGGTGTGTCGTCAATCAGCATATGAACGTTTGTACGTGTGTATATGTATGTATAAACGTTTTTCAGTTTTCAGCCTAAGCAAAACAACTACAAAATTATATAGAGAACATTATGATAAAAATCAGTTCTAACGCGCCTTGCTCGTCTTCAATTGTACGCAACAGTAAATGCAACAAAAATAGGTACCTAGTTACTACAAAGAGAAACAAAAAAAACAACGAAATAAATAGAAATAAAAAATGCTAATCAATTTGCGGCTAAAATTTAATGTGAGCGAACTCGAGCAACAAATAATTTACATGTCATTTGACCTTCACAATTACAAATTACTAACAAAAAAAAAAACCAACGAAATTTTTTGTTATTATGGACATACATAGTTACATACATACATGTGGCGACATTTCGTCACCAAGATTCAATGATCCATCAAATTTGTTCCAAATTTTGATAATCACTGTCAACGCAACCAACTGGCTGTAATGTACGCCAAACCCCTAAACGCTGATATCCATCCAGTGCTTACTCGCTCTTGTAAGTACTCGTACATATGTATGTATGTATGTATGCAAGCGTTTCGATGATGACTTCTGTTGTTGCGTTTTAATGAATGTACTTCCGTTTATCATTAAGATGCTCTAAACTTGTCGAATCCAAGCAGATGTATGGATGATGAACTTTCAGCGCTGATTGAAGAGCGATGAGTAAAGAGCGCTACTGATGAGCGTGGATTCTAATGATGTTAGATGTCGGCACTAATTCAACTAAATAAAGTCATGTAGTCTACTATGAATAAAAGAATACAGTTGCGGGCATATGTACAGAACCAACAGGAAATTCGTTGATCCCTCTCCAAGTTATCAAAAACGGGAAATATTCATTTAAGTTCTACTATGAATAAAAGAATACAGTTGCGGGCATATGTACAGAACCAACCGGAAATTCGTTGATCCCTCTCCAAGTTATCAAAAAGGAGAGGGAACTCAGCACCGAGCAGGCATCTGTTATTTTCTGGCATTACAGTTACATATTTACTTTTATTTTAGACAGTCAAAAAAAAGGCAGCTAAAAAATTAAATGGCGTTGAACCCGACATATTCCCCCAAATTCGGCGCATAAAGCACAAAATGTCGTAAAATATTCCTAAACGTCATGAAAGATCAAAAAGTCGCAAAAAAAAGTACCGATAAGAATAAAAGTCCCAAGAAAATCTTGAAAGCTCTCGAAAAAATCTCCAAAACTTTCGTTCGAGTAGATCGCTTTCGGAAGCCTCAGAAAAGTTACAATGCGACTAAGTTGATCACAAAGCGTCCACGGAAAGGTCGTAGACTTGAACATAATTTCAGATGATCTGCGATAGAAAGACTATAACGCTCTATTACTCTGTTTTAAAACCAAGTGATCCCTGACAGTTTCAGAGAGGAGCGAAGGACATCGAGATTTAAGACTAACTCACGGTTTTTTCCACAGACGGCTCTAAATTAAATGATAGAGTAGACATCTCACTAAACCCCAACTTGCCTTTGCCTGATCACTGCAGTATTACCGATCCTAATAGTTGGCCATTAACACTGCACGTGCTATGCGGTCCATTGTAGTCTATTTGACATGATACCAATACAGTAAAATAGCACCAGCTATAAGGTATGTATGTAGTTTTAGGCTGCATAAGTACCCCAATTGAGCAAACTTCGCAATAACTGTGTTATAAGCGCATATTTTGTGTCTAAAGCCACAGAAACATTCCGTGTAATCGCGCAGCAGACCAGCTAGCCAGTGTAGGCAGAGGAATTCAAGCCTACAAATTCGCCCTAACCCCCAGCCTATTTACGTCCATCTGAGCACTGTAATGTCTTATGAGCTGTATGGACAGTGAATGAAATAACTTCACAATGCACTAGATGTGTAGTCTGGGTAGAAAACTTCACCGTGGACGATCTAGCCAGGAAGGATATCAAAATATTCACTGTGCCTATGAGGCAGGCGACTCACTATACTGCTGGAAATAGAAGTATTCGGCCCCTATCTAAACAGTGGGGTATGTGGAGTGATTTGAACCAACAAACTCTCACGAACCATCAGCATATTTACGTCTATCAGATCGCTCTAGCGCCTTCTAACCAGAACCGTTAGCAATAACAGAAGCAGCTTTTCGGTGCAACAAATATGCCATATCAGTATAGATTTACTGATATCTATTCTGACAGATAAGTTTACATAATATCCTAAGAGCCATTTAGCACCAGCTCCGAAGGTACATATGTAGCTAAGGAACGAACGGCGAACGAACTGAATTTGCTATGCACTACATACTTACATAGTCTGGACCTCAGGTTATATGTAGTATGGAAAAAACCGAACTCTTAGGCTAGCTCTCTCTAGGAGGCAGGAATTCCACTACCTTGCTATATGTATCGACTTAGATTCAGTCAAATAACAGACGTTACAAATAGCAGATAAGACTCGTAGCCGAAATCTGGTTAACACAAAATCACCTCAAGCAACCATCAATCATATAACATGTCATCGAGTCTAGTATACCAGCAAGCTTTAACTCTGTGTGCGTCCATATAAAATCTAAAAAAAAAAACTTAAACCACTTTTGCCAATATCATGGGTTTAATGAAACTCGTAAAATGGTTTAATTCGGCGATGCGGACCACCTTGCTAAGGAGAAGAGCTTTCTCAAGCTTTCTATCCACTTTTTAAAGACGATACAAGCCGAACTCCTCCCTGCCAACAACTGGCTCGGTTTCAGAGAAAGCTATGAGAGAAACCGGCTGATAGCTCTCTGCTCAGTAGGATGTTTAAAAGCTTAAACAGACGGCAGCGTTGATCCGGATTAACTCGGACTTAATCCAGATCAACTTTATTTAATTTCCGAGTTAATCTGGATCAACGCTGCCACCTGTTAATGCTTTAAGACTGTCTGGATGTAAAAAGCCATCTTAACCGTGAAAGCAGTAGAAAACTAAGTCTGAGATAAGCAGTGATTTCGTCAAAATTTAACAATATTTATTTATCTCTATTTTACTGTATCATATCAAAGTGCTTTAGCAAAAAAATCCGATTACAGTTAAGAACTCTATCAATTATCGAAAAAATTTCCTCTTCTTTACAGAAACACCAAGAATGGCTAAAACAACGAAATCAACAGAAAAGCAATCGGCTCGCGGTGGCTATCAATTATCCGAAATCCAACTACGAACGTGCCAATTTATGGCGTCATCCCAAGCAAAGCGCAGCATCTACAGAAAATCTAAGCATAAACGAAGTTTATCCAGAAAATGAAGCTAACGAAAATGAGGATCTAACATCAACCACAACCACGCCGACAATCTCGACATTGTTGGTAACAACCACAATACCATTAGAAACAACACCATCTCGACCCACGTCACAGCCCGAAGAACAAACAGTATTATCGGCTACGTCCAACACAATCGCGGTTACGTGGGCTTCTCCAACAACACAGCGCGCGACAACAGAGTCGCGGCCTAGGCAGATATCTGAGCAGAGTGTGGGTGTGCCCGAAGCGCCTATTATTAGTAGTGAGGCTGTAACGAAAGCACCTAAAATCAGTGTTCCGAAGACGACTACGTTAGGAACAACAAGTACAACAACAGAATTGACGTTAAGCAGCTCGACTAGCAAGCCAAATGTTGTTGAAAATTCAGATTTGGCAACAAACGTAAGCTCAGTATTACCTACGACAAAGCGAGAGCACTCGAGTTCACGCCAGCGTGCCTATCCACGTTGGGGTAATTGGGGCAAGTGGAGTGAATGCTCGCGCAGTTGTGGCGGTGGTGTAAGCTTTCAGCAGCGGAAATGTATAAATCGGTGAGTTTGAAGGCATTTGGGTCATAAATACGAGAACCGGAGTTAACTGAGCTCTGGATCTGCATCCTTAGCTATGAGCATAAAAAAGTGCTAAAAAAGACGCCACTCTGTTTAATCGAAAAAAACTGATTTCTTTCTTTCCCGTTTAGCAATAAAATAAGAACCACGCTTCTAGAACTAAAAGGCAAAAGCAAGTAAAATAAAGCAGTATGTAATTTAGAAACTTGCAAATTTTGGTTGATGAAAAAATAGTACACAAGAAGGGTTTCACAAAATTTAAGGGAAGGGTTACTATTTTTCAAAATTGCTATTTTGAAAGATTAGGCGCAATTTCAAGTAAAATAAGGCCATAATTGGCACGGAGATTTTTTTTTGATACTCCTTAATCGAGTTCGGAGATGTTTGTATAAAAGATAAATATAACGATAACGATAAAGACAAGGATAAAGCTAAAGATAGTGATTGAGATAGAGATAGAGATAATAATAGAGATAGAGATAAAAAAAAAGATAACAATAAAGATAAAGAAAATGATATATATAAACATGAAGATGGAAGGGAGATGGTTATGATAAAGATAACTATAAGGATTAAGATAAAAATTCCAATCATTCGATTATAAAGAAATTAACGGTACGCTTAAACTTTCGTATGAGAATTGAAGACGATTTTGTTTTTAACCGACTTCAAAAAGAGGAAAAGGTTATCGGTTCGTCGGAATATATTTTTTTTTTATTGTATGTATCTTACCGCATATCTATAGACCACGATTTCTATAACCGTTTTTTTAAAGGAACGATGGTACCCTGGAGGTGGTTCCATACTAGTTTGGTTTAGATCCGATCATTGGATCTTGAAGAAATTAACGATAATCTTAAATTTTGATATGTGAATTGAAGTTGGTTTTGTTTTTTGCTTAAAAATTACTTGTTTACTGAAAAATTTAAATATTATGTAATACGCGAAGGCATTTTCGGTTCAGATCTGCACCGTTCGTTCGATTTTCCTAAATTAGGTGTCACATTAAAAGGCTTGGGCTGCACATATGTAATAGAGTTTTACTTTTTTGACAAGAGTTGCCACCTTTTAAAAAATGATATTCAAATTATCTAAAAAAATCAAATATTACAAGGGGTATCAATGGAAATGGTTTCGAAAATATTTATTTCTTAACTTGACTTTAAGAGGGTTGCCACCTATTTAAAAAATCCAATTAAATTTGGATTAAGGAAATTCATTAGGAAAAAAATATTTCAACATATAGGTGCCAAACGAAAGGGTGCTCAGAAGGTAGTAGGTTAAAAATTTGTTTAAGTGGGTTGCCACCTGCTTCAAATGTCGAATTTAATTAACTTTTCCAAAAGATATATGGAATGTCAAAATATGGAAGCCAAACGAAAGAGTGTTAAGAAGTCTTTAATTTAAACATTAAGAATATTTTTGAGTGAATTTTAACCAAATTCGCTTCGAACTCAAATTGAACCTATTAGAAGTTTACTCGAAAGTAAATTGTATAACCTGAAAAATAAAGACCTTGCCATGTAGATGTGCGATAAGGTTTCAATTTTTGAAACTTTTTATCGGTACCGGGTGATTTCAAATTAAGTTAATTTAAATAATATTGAAAACCTATTATGCGAAACGGCTGCACGGATTTTGAAGAAAGATGACACTCGAATCGCTTATACCTTACTAATATTTGGAATAGTTTATAGGTTTTTGAAATTCTATCTTGGGCGTTTTAACGCGGTGCGGGTTCACTAGTTACTTGGTTTTTTTTTTCATAGATATATGCCGTCGCGTCTCTTTAGTACAAACTTTGCTCCATTGATTTCTACAGCCCTAATGTAAATGTTTATACCTACATATGTATGCATATGTATGCAGTTGTCTATTATTATTTGTTCTCCTTAACCGCTCATTTTTCCAGTGAAAGCCTTCAATGGGTCACTTTTGTTTACTTATTTAATTTAAACGCTTGTTTTATTACTAAATACTTTGTGGTTGAGGCAGTTTTATTTGAATTTAAAATTAAATAGGTGATATGCCACCCGGTTTTGAGAATTGGCACAGTTTCATATACATCTACATATATACATATCTACAACATAAAAGTACATAGAAAGGTATATAGCTATTTAAATATATGCAAATGCGAATGATTGCTATTCACCATTATTATTTCTCGATGTCATTAGCGCCGATGGCGCGTATATTATTTTAATATGTTCACACCAAAACTGACCGCAAAAACCACAACGGAGCGATATTTTTATTGTCAGTTTGGCAATTCATCAAAGCCGTTGGCGTCTTGCAGATGCGTATAACCAGATGGACTTTCTTATTATATTATAAATTACCTAAAGCTGTTAAAGGCTGCTCTCTTGAAGCGTATCGAAGAGTTTATTGGCTTTCTCGCAGCAGTTGAAACTTTTTTGTTGTCAGTTATGTGTGCATTGAAGTGGAAAAAATTGATATTATAATTGCTAATCGATTGGTCAACATTCACAGAATATTATGTGTTAATTAGTTTGCAGAGAACGTCACTGTCGGCAAGCGATGTGATCTACCTGGTACTCACAACGCATTTGGAGGCACATACACCCAACACTTTTTTTACACGGCAGATATGTACATATGTGCTTTGCTTAGAAAACCGAGCAAAACAAAAATCGTGTAAAAAATATATGCGATGTATGGTAATTCCACAACTTTAAAAAATCGCGCAGGCTTAAATAACTTCAAATATTAAAAAAAAACGCGCAAAAAAAAATATTATGTTATCCATACTACTTAGTATATGTGTAGTATCGGTCATATCAATAGCTCCTAATTTCACATATATTTATCTATTTATTTTAAAGAATTTTCAATTCAAATACAGTTCATTCTCTAACCAAATCCATATAATCCCAAGTTTGGGACTTTTTAAAAATCTACAACAAACTTTCAACAAAATTTTAAACTTTTTTCTGAGAAGTGTTAAAACTTTTTAACCAACTTCAAAAAATGAGAAAGTTATCAAATCGTCGGAATATATATTTTTTTATGTATGTTACCGCATAACTTTGGACCAGATTCGTGCTAGAACAAAAAGTTCATGTAAAAAGAATCACTCCAGCACCTTCGTCTTGACCTGCGGGCTGTGTCGACCCCACATCCCCTAATATTAAAAGCAGAGTATGTAATTAAAGTTGAATTAAATTTTAAAATAGGTGGCAACTCTCCTACATGTAATTTATAAATAAAATATCTTCAAAACAATTTAGATAGATATCTATATAGAATTAATTTATTAAACCAATTGCATAAATTGAATGAAACTTGGTAAACAGGTGGCAGGTGAGCATGGCATCCATACCGAAACGTAAGTACGTACATACTCTACGTCAGTGCTCGCCAAAGTGGTGGTCCGCGGACCGGTGCCGGTCCGTAAGCCATAAGTCGCCGGTCCGCAAAGGGCGTCGCGAAATGGACAACGATTTTTTGATGTTTTATATTACTGTTTAATGAGGCTATATACAACTTGTATAATAAAAACAACTTAAATTTGTTAAACATTCATAAAAAATGGCTAATATCTGCTATCATTAAATGGTAATAGGTCATATATAGACACCCGGCTAATAAAGAAATTCATTTAAACAAATTTTAATACATATGTGAGATGATCGTAAACGAAAAATAATCAATAAAAAAAGGTACCGGTCCCCGACGTAATAGAAAAACTGCAGCCGGTCCGTCACACTCAAAAGTTTGACGAGCACTGCTCTACGTCAAAAAGTCCGTGGAAAAAATGAGTTGCGTGTATGTATATATTTGCCATATGTATGTACATAAGTATAAGTATACAAAAGTACATAGAAATGTATAAATTTTGTATCGAAAAACATAAAAGTGCGAAATGTAAAAGTACACTTGAAAATTTAATTGGCTGCAATTAGAAACAAAACAAATTCTAACAAATTTATTATTGATCATTAAACTTTTTACAGCGTTATTTTGATTAGTGCATAAAAGTTAACTCATTGTGGAAAAATATTTCAACTGAATTAAGTTTATACTTATTAGTTTTTTTCGTACGATTGAAATTTATCATAATTGCTTTTCCTCATTTAAAGTATTTAAGCTGAATAATTCACTTAATTACAATATTTGGAAGCGTTAACAAATACTCGACTGGAAATCTTTCATTACGTCAAGCGTTTGATACCCCATACAGTGCAGTTAGCGAATCTTTCCTATAGGGATGAAACGATATCATGCAGTAGAGAGCTGCAAAACTATCGATGGTTGCACCATTCGATATTTTTGATAGTTTTGGGCCTCACCATTCGATATTATCGATACTATCGGTAAAAGAAAAATATAACATCCTTACTATTTATATTGAATATGGTAATATTAGTAGAAAAAACAGAAATGTTGGTTTTAATCAACATTTTAGTGAGCTTTATTAAAAGGAACAAAAGCTGTTATTTTAAGCAACCAAAAAAAAAACGTTGCAAGTGTAAATTTAAACTAGTAACAAAAACGAGGAAAATTCGAATTTTTCAGGTCATCAAAATTTTGAGTTTTTAATTAGATTTCTTAGAAAAATGTTGAGTAGGCTCTTTTGTAGTCCATTAAGTTTTAGTAAAAATTCCTGGTTTGAAGTAACCATTCATCGATAGTGGTGTCAAATTGAAACTAGTGATACTATCGATAGTGCCATCGATAGTTTTGCAGCTCTATCATGCAGGTATCGATACCTTTACTTGGAATTAGTATCAAAGGAAAGTAAAATACCGGATCTAAAGTATCGGTACTTTTGGCTATGTTGATATTCTGTATGAGCTGTATTAAATTAAATTTGTTTCATCCTAAACTCCGAATAATAAAAGTTAATAATGTAAGAACTACAAATAAATAAAACAACATAACATAGTAAAACTATATCGTTGACGTTATTGCAAAACCGCCCATGAGATTTGGTAAATGATATTTAACAGAGATAATACCTTGGAAAAGTTTACAACAAGTTAATCTCGTTTAACTTTAGAACAGTCAGTTGAGCACTCAGTACCCATATTCATGTTTTCATGTTGAATTTGGTTTGGGAAGTCCAATTTGATTTTTTATCGTAAGCAGATAAATATATTGCACCTTGGTTTATAAGTTGACAAAATTCCAGGTGTATATCTTTTATAGTAAAATAGTAACGGATTTTAAATGGTGAGTTCTTGGAAAACTTAAATTTCAATACGGCTGGGATACGTTGAACATTTTAGTTTTGTCTAAGACAACGATTTTTTTTTCCATCCACGCTTTGCACCCTACTCTTTTATTTCATTTTCATAGTGAAAATTTTGAACCAAAATTTATTTGTAATTTTCTTTTTCCGGGTTATAAAGCGTTTTAGAACGCTTGCAAATAAATTTTCGTTCAGAATTTTCACCATGAAAATCAAAAAATTTTGGAGAACGCATAGTACCATCGGATATCCCGTACAAAAATCTATAGAAATCATTGTTTTCGAATTATTTTTCCAATTTTCTGTCTAATTCTCAGCTAGTCGAAAAGTAGCTTGTTTTGCACCGATCAGCGCGCTTGGGACATTTGACGAGAATTGCCTCATATGTTTGCTGTTCGTACATCAAGGAACTCATTTTCTATGTCGCAAGAATACAAAAATAATTTCAGTTTAAATTGTTTTAAAAAAGTTTATTACTAGTGAAAAAAAAGAAATTAATTTTAAAGGTGATTAAGTGAAAAATCACCTTGACCTTAAGACCGACCTTCAAACGAAAAATCTTTGCATTTTTACTATTTTGACTTTAATGAACTTAAAAAAAATAAAAATATTTTAAATAGAGTTTTTGGTTTTTGCGACCATGACAACGGATTCCCTACCACAAAAAGCTTGGTAGGGATAATCACATTTGGCGCTAAAAAAATTCTTTCCAATATGGTTAAATTTCTTACCTTCTTTATTTTTCACTTGCGCCAAATAATTGATATGGTTAAAATAAACGTGAAAAGTTCTATCCAGCCGCATTTTTGGGTTTTCCATTGCTAAATGCTTGGTATTCTAAACTTCTTACAAATGACACAAATGACTCAGCCATAACAACGAATATTTAGTAGTACGAAAAAGTTTAAGTTTTAGTACTAATATAACTAGGAACAGTTGAGTGACCAACATTACCCATCACTAAAGGAGCCGACTTTTCATGAGGGGGCGAGAAAACTGTGTTTATTACAAAAACTCTTATTATTGAATTATGAAGAGTAATGACAAAGCTCTTCGTTTTCTTGTTTTTTGGTGTTTCTCTTACAAAATGAATTCTCGATAATTCACATCCTCCCCTGATGCGCTACTACTTTTGTTCTCCACTTTTAAACGCTCTTTTAGTTTTAACCCTTGCACAAGCGGGTGACCCACTTGGCCAAATCGTTTGTGATGTGGCAATTGAGACCTATTTTCACTTGAATTTTCAAAGTTTAGTAAACCAGTAAATACTTGCATATTGTACTCAACTATTCACAACCTTAGGATTGCTCTATACCGAAAAAGCGCTCAAAGCTTCCCATGTATTTTATATGGGGAAAAACAAGTTTTTGTAGATACCAATTCGATCGGACAACTTCGTTTTTATAAGCTTTTTTCTTCACTAGACTTCCAACAATAGTACCCAATTGTTTATTTAATCACTTTCTAATTTTAACTATTTTTTATAGAAGCCCTAATAACCTCAAAAGGGGCCCCATTGCGCTTTTAGCGACCTCTAAAGATTTTTTAATTTCAAAATAAAAAACAAGAGTATATTTTTTTTCGGTATAGAGCAATCCTAAGGGATAAGAGTATTAAAATTCCGACTTTAATTTTTTTCGACCACCCTATTGTACACTCAAAATACACAAAAATGATCAGTAGGTACTTGGTAGAGATACACGAGTATATACTTCTAAGTTCCGATGCCGGACCGTCACTCTCTCTGGTGAGAGGGGCATAGAGACTGTGCCACTGTCCGCCTGATCAAAAGCTGCTACATTGAAAACTCAAAAATGGATTGTAACTAGTCTTTACTTTAGATAAAAAAGGACGAAAACACAGTCATCTGGAAAAAGTACTCGTACACAAAGAACATAAAGATAGATCCGTAATAATGTTCAAGTAGAGGAAGGCGACTTTTAATGCCTACTCTTTGTGTTAAGAGTTTGAGAAGCTCTCGTATATCATCTACAAGGTCAAGGAAGACAATGGGCCTCATGCATAAAAAGTGACTCAGACTTAGACTAAATTTTTGCATTGCTGAAGTGCGTTGAAGCTGAAGCATTTGTACTGAAACTCGGGTCTGAGCTTAAGCTCGATTTTTAAGCGTGAGGCTTTATGAGGTTTCAACTTCAGGTTCTTTGAACCTAACTTTACTTGTTGACATTATTCAGAGAAAGCACTTGAGCCAAAGATAATCTACTATTCCCGAGGTGGCACTAAACTATCTTTCAGCTTCTGTCTTTGTGCCAATGAACTTGTGCCAATGAACTCATTTATGTATATACATTATCGATTTTATACAGTGTAACTTCAATAAAGGACAAGGGGATTTTTAATGATCGAGTATAAATTGTTTACATAAAGACGTGCTTACATACATGCATATAAGTATATGTAGATAGGAAAAAAATGATGACCATCACAACAAAGTCAATAGCAGACGCTACGTGAAATCCCCAAAAACTTACAAATTTACAGCCTGAGAAGTTATAGCCACATAAATATGTAAATTAGCAAGAAAAGAAATAAACAAACAGAGCACAAACAATAAAAATAAGAGCGCTAGCCAAGCTTTCGCGAATAAAGAGTTTGACAGAACAAACATACTTAGGTAGGTATATTGTAAGGTACCTTTTTCTGCTTTTTATATTTTCACAGTAGCGAAAAAGCATAAAAATAAAAGTAAAATTTATAGCCGACGGCCCTATGCTGTTATGGGTATAAATAGAGGCGGCGGCTGCGCATTCGATTGTGAGTCTCAATTGAGCCGGTCAAGTGTACGGACGTATTTAGTTTAGATACAAAATAAAAGTTAAAAAAACAAAAAATGACGAAATTTTTCATTGCTGCTCTACTCTGTGTTGCTGCGTGTGCGCAGGTGAGTTTAAGCACACAGTTTTCAAAAGTACAAAAGAAAATAATAGCAAACATACTACGCTTCTTTCTTCCTCTACTCAATAGTTGTCCACCGCTGCTAGCATTGCCGAAGCGATCGATATCGATCTGCGCGAAAACTTAAGCAGCTACAATAAAATCCTGCCCGAAGTCGACGCAGCACACAAAGCCGATTTGGAAAAGCTGATCACGCAGACAGAGACTGCGCTCAAGGAGACCGACCCCAAGGAGAAGAACAAAATTTTGGATGCTCTACATGGCGCTTTCCCCGAAGAATTCAATCAGTATTTGAGCAAGAAATTGCAAGAACTCCATATTGATGCGGATATTCAACGTTCGCTCAGCTTCTATACTACGCTGTTGGAAAAGACTGAAGCCGGCGAATGGAAGCAGGATATTGAACAGGCTATCGCCAATTTGAACTCAATCACGAGCGAGACTGATGCTGCCAAGAAGGTCGAATTGTATGCACAATTCTCCAAGCAGCTCAAAACTGATTTCCAGGATTTCTTGAAGAAGCAAACTTTGCCACAGATTGAGCAGTCGTTGAGCGGTACTATTAAATTCTTTGATGGTTTGCTGGCGGAAGCTGATGCGCCGCACAAGAATGAAATCGCCGCCTTGAAGACACAGGCTGAAGCTGGTTTGGCTGCCACCACCTTGGAGGAGAAGCAAAAGATTTACTATGAAATCACGAACCCAGCCGATAAAGAGCTCTTCAATTACCTGAAGGAAAAGTACATTGAGAAGAACTAAAGTGTTGGATGACTAATGAGTTTTGTATGATAGTATCGTAAATATAATTTATCTAATTGTTAATTAATGTGTGACGAAAAAAACGACGGACTAATGCAAAAGCGTTTGTGTGAAAATTAAAATGAATTGAAAATAAAAAGGAATATGCTAAATAAAATTAGTGTTGCGTTTATTGGTTTTTTAAACGAATTTTTATTAGATTATTTGCTAAGTTGCGTTGCCTTGTTAATTGCCATCCAGACAGGTGTTTCTGCATACAAAACAGGCTATTGTTGAGCTTAGGTCATTTGCAAATTAATTTCAATCAACATTTTTATAGTATTATTTATTGGCGAATATCGAATTGTATATCTATCTGCAAAATATGTTTTGTGTTACGGTTCTTAAAAAATAACATTTAATATACATACATACTTCGAAACGTAGCTTGCATACTTTTAAAAAACTCCACCATTGAATAGTTTTACATAAATTTTATACATATTTGTTTACTCAATATTCACAACGGAAAATTTACATATTTTCTTCTGATTTGTTTTAATTAGTGAATTAGTAATTAGTGAAAGCTAAGAACTAGAAATTAGTTAATAAATAAATAATAGTGTTTAAATAACTACAACTAAGGCTGCCAACAAAGGCGCACAGCATGGCGATGTCTGGCCGTACTCAGCATTCAGTCAAAGTAGAAACAATGGCAAACAATACTCCTATGATATGAGTCCTATTGTAGTTACGATAACCGGATTGTGCACTATTGTGAGCAGTGGGACAAAAATAGCATAAAGGGAGTTAGGCCTGTGCTCGGAAAGCTGTCGAACTAGGAATGCAAATGCCGCAAAACTGAGTTAATTATATTCACCACAAGAAATAAGAGTCCTTTTCTTCAAACGATTCTTAACTGAATGTTAATACTTTTTCTCTATCGTCAAGTGCCAGACACTGCCGAGTTAAACTGGAGAATAAAACCAAAGGAACGGGTTAAATAAAGAAAAAAAAAAAAACTTGTGCGATCCAACCACCTGCGATTAAAGTGAAACTTCCTTCAATAGCCAGAGTAGCTAGCATCGTCGCATCGTGTGATTACTAAGGCTATCTGCACACTTGTCGTCCAATCATAGTTGCGTTATCGTCTCGCCCTGAAATTTTGAGCCGAGTACATGCATTTCAAAGGAGATCTGCACACTTGTCGTTATCGGCTAGTTATCAGCAAATCGTAGAAGATGCAGAAACGGATAAGTACGGCACTGTCGTTTTCTAATCGTTGTTAAAAAGTTAATATTTGCATACAAATTAGTATTTTTGCATAAAATCTGTGGAAATTATTAAAAGGTGGATAATTGCATTAAAATTCAATAAATGTGAGCGTTTTAACTATAAAATATGACGAAATTGTAAAAAGTCTCTGTGTGCATGTACAAACCACATATCAGGAAAAGAAAAGAAGAGATATTACCGAAATATTAGGTCTAGAATTGTTGCAGCCCAGTCTATATTTTAAAAATTGCAGGTTTTTTTTTAATATTTCGCGAAAATATCAACCAAAACACAAAATACCTGCTCCAAGTGAATTTTTAGACGCCAAATGAATTGAAATATCACGACCGAGTGTGCGAAAGTGTAGTCGTCATGTAATCGTTGCATCATGATTGTGACGGTGAAGCAACTATGATTGGACGACCAATGTGCAGAAAGCCTAACAGCATCGTCGATTAGCAACAACAGCGAGTAATAACTCCGCTAAAAAATTGGCGTCGTCAATATCGGTGAACCAGTGTTCTGATTGTAACTCGATTCAGAAGTAAATCAATCAAAAAATCGGAGTGAAAACCAAATTTCACTAGTAGCTTCCTTGTTTAACCCGAGCGTACTTGTGCACAATGGTATTATAACTATATTCACATAACGATTGTTTGTAATAGCCAAAACTAATCGAGATAGATATAATAATATATACAAATGTATACATAAATGCTCAGAATGGAAAAAGAAATCAGAATGAAAAAGAAATTTAGCCGTGACTGTCTATCCGTCCGTCCGTCTGTACACGCAATGACTCGAGTAAAAATTGAGATATCTTAACGAAACCCGGTAATACATGTTTTTTTGAAGTGAAACATTTACACGAGTTTGGAGATGGTTGCGTTAAATATTTTACACCAAGTCTTAAAATCTTTATCGTTCGTTCGACTTTCAAAAATGAGTCACATGAAAGGCCGTATCCTTCGGGTGTGCAAAATAGCTATAGTTCCATGAAAGGAGTTGCCACATGTTAGAAAATCTAATTCAAAATTTCTCTGCCGCAGAGGGTTGCGTTAAAATTTTAACACCGAGTCGTAAACTCTGTATCGTTCGTTCGATTTTCAAAAATGAGGTGTCAAATGCAAGGGCTCGACCCATGGGCGTAGCCAGGTAGGGGCAGGGGGGGGGGGGGGGGCGCCCCCCCCCCCCC
>NW_016157518.1:214660-219780 GCF_001687245.7 Rhagoletis zephyria | reverse complement strand
GAAGATGAAGATGAAGATGAAGATGAAGATGAAGATGAAGGTAATTAGACTGTTATGTTCGACCTGTAATTCTCGCAGGAGATTTTAATGTCAACTTTTCGCTGGCCGAATCTGATGAACTGACAAAATTTTTCAAAGGAAAATTTGCATGAAAACACTTAATGGTAGACTAGATCCAACAACCAAAGGAAGGACTACCACTGATGCAGTTTTTGCCAGAAATATTAATAATATTGAAATACAACATTTAATATCTTACTTTAGTTACCACAATCCACTAGTGAACATTGTAGATATGAATGTTTTATCAGCCGCAAACAATAATTATACTTAGCAGTAAAAAATTAAAGCTCGTTAAAAAAAATTCAAATAAATCTATTTTGTATATTAGAAAATATGCACATGTTTATCGCACATTTCTTGCTTTCTGGAATTTCCTCTATTAAGTTTCTTCCGCGCATAGGGACTACACGCACTGAGTTTTTTTTTTGTATGGAGTATTATTTTGTTGTAATTATCTTCATGTGAACGTTTTTCTAATTATTTATGAAAAATATCTTCATTTTGAAGATATATTCACTCTTCTGGCAACACTGGGTAAACCCCCCTGCTTACCATGTAGCGGTAGTTTTCGGAAAGGTGAAAGAACTATATTTAATACGGGCGCCGGGTGTTCTACGTTCGGCTTCGCCCGAACTTTGACTTCTTTACTTGTAAATTTTATCTTTATCTTAATTTGAATCTTCATCGCACCCAACCACATTCGCCATTCCGTCATTTTTTCTCTCGGTTGTTCGTTTCATTAGAATTTGGATTTACAGCCAACCGCGGGCAAAGAAGTTTAATTTCAAATGCTTTCGATGCTTTTCGTAATAAAACTCTGGCTTGTGATTGGGATTTAATTTCGGAGTTATAGCCATTGGGCAAAAGGCGCCGATTTCTCCAATCATTTTCTTGATCTATTGGAAAACTGTTGAAGTGGACTGCATTACAAAGATGCTGATTTGGGTGAAACGGTGATGCGATCTGGTACCGGTGTCATTCCACCAATTGATCTGTTTATGAAAGAATCTTCTTCGGAAAGTCCGTTGAGGGTACTAGCACCCTGGAAAGTATGTGCTGAAGTCATTCAGCGACTCCTGGATAACCAGTACATAGGAAAATTTCTGCCCAAAAATTTGTCTAGAGAAAAACTGTCTCTTTCTAAAACTTCCATTAAAAACATAGTGGAATACGTAATATTCTCACAACCCACAAGTCTTACCTTCACAGGTGCCTTGAAAATAAGCTATCGAATTTATGCAGTATTCTATTTATAGGACCCTATTGTCGAAAGCTTATTACGCTGGTGCCATGGCGGGCGCGAAACGACCTTGCCCTCTTTATTTCTATTCCTGAGTTTCATAAGAGTCGTATTTGTCAGCAGTGGTAAAATATGAGTATTCGAAACTAAAATGCCCCCGAAACTATAAAACCCTATGGCTCTCCTTCTGTCCCAAAAAATATTCAACTTTGACTGCGATGGGCAGGATAATTAATGCTTTTTTCTAAAGAGACTGGGCAATGTGCCTTCGAGTGGACATACATGATTAGGGCAGAGCACTGCCTAAGTTTCAACTCAGAAGGGACGTAAAAATCCGTGGAGGATTTGACAATGATCCCGTACTCCAAATTCCTCCAAAATCCTGTACTTTTTCTTCTGGTAAAATCAATAAAAGTGTCAAGCGATCACTGGTTGACGTTTTTACAGGAAATAATGCTTTTTTTGTTCCCGTACTTTTTGTTGTTACTCACTTTTTACACTCACTTTTGAGAGTAATTTTGCTGTTTGACATTTTTACAGGATTGTACACGAAAAGTATTGGATCAGAGCTATATTCTAATAACGTTACTGTACTAATGAAAAGCATACTCACTTGAAAAGGATTTAGATGCGTTTAACTCCCAGAAATTTTTGTTATGAGGCTTTGCCATTATTATCAATACTGCTTACTTTATTCATATTAAATTTCCTTAGTACGAAAACTAAAGAGTATAAGAATAAATTAGAATCATTGTGATCCTCTGCAAGGGACTTACTCAACATTTTCTGTGTGCGGATGACGGAGATGCTCCAGTGATCTCTAAAGCAGAGCACGCGACAAACAACCTAAACGACATTCAGCCTTTTTCAAATCATGCGATTGAATGAAATGCTAGCTTTGTTATTGAAAGTAAGTGAAGTATTGCGCTGGAAATTTTTTTTTGGTACTAACTACTTAGTTAAGTATTTCACTGATGAAGCCATCAAATACAAATTTGTTAGTTATTTGTTTGCGCTTCAGTTTGAGGAAGCGTGCACTTGTTGCGTGCGAATGTTAGAATTTTTAAGTATTTTTTTCGCATTTTATTTAATTGGCTATAATTTTAAAATAGGCGGTTTCGAGCGACCTTACGATTGCAATGCACGGTGGAAGTTTCGATGCACTGAAAGCGAAAGGTTTCGATTTGAGAAACTAAAACTATTGAACTAATCTATATATATAAAATAGTAGCCGTTTTCGTTGTTCGGAGTTAACTCAAAAACTACTGAATAGATTTCAGTAAAATTTTCAGACGTTATACCTTGTATATATGGTCCTATTATAGGCTACCAGAAGACTCGCTAGGTGGCGCAGGAGTCGAGTTATTTATAAAAGTCGTATTTATGAACCGATTTAGTTCAAATTCAAAGTATACGCTACCTGCATGATGAAAAAAAGCCTTTGCGAAAAACGGACCGGATAAAAGACCTATTTATGAACCGATTTTGTTAATGAAAATTCGAAACGTTTATTACTTTCATGATGATTTTTTTTTCATTCGAAATATATATATATAGAGAATGGTTTCATTAAACGGCTCGCAGGTATGGGCGCGGACTTTCAATTTTAAATTTTCGAATGAAAAAAAGCCGATAAAACAATCGGTGATCTCGGACTTTAATTTTTTTAGTCCAGTAATAACTGCTAAACTTGGCCAAATATTTTTTTGGACCGAAATAAAAGTCCTTTCCTAATAATAAACAAATCTCTTATCCAAATTAAACAAATTTCGTATAAAATTAAGGAGGACTAATAGAGATTTCAAACTGAAATATCTAATTTTCCCTATTGAAAGATATTCCAAATCAAAATGTTATCTAATTACCATCGAACAAACCTTGAGTTAAGTATGTATATGAATTTCTTTTGCATATAACTATAAAAGAGTATATAAATAAGTGGTAACCTTCGTTTGGATATTTCTGTTTGAAAGCTTTTATTTGCTGATGTAATGTGGAACGATTTTCCGTCATCCCTTGTCAAATTTGATTTGGAGACAAACCGGTTTCGGCGTTGCGCCATCTTCAGTGTCAGAGAACGAAAAATGTTGTTAATGTTCCTTTGATCCCAGGACCTTCTGGACAACAATCCTAGACTTAGAAAAAGGGCCAAGTTTGGCTAAAAAAGTAGAAAAGTTTGGAAAAAAAAGTAGAGTGAAGAAGGCGCGCATTGACCTTTTTCTGCAAGCGCATTTTTCGGAAGACTTGGGGTCTTAATCGAAAGATTTTATTCTGGACTAGCAAATACTCGGCGTGCTTCATTGCGCTTTACAGGTATTTTGTGTTGTTACCCCTTATAACTTCATTCATAAAGAATAAAATAGATTTGAAGAGCTTTGTGAAGTGATATTTTTTTCTGAAAAAGGTTGTGATTAATATATTTTTGAAGGTATTTCATTTTGGAAATTTAATTTATACTATTATAACTCGATTCTACATATCGTGCGCTTTCTTCAAAGGTGTATTAATTCAGTATTCTGCTTATCTCATCGATTTAACTAAATTAAATTTTACAAATATAACGGAAATCAACTTTCTTAAACTTCTTTAGTTTGATACCCGTATTGTAATATTTAATTCCTTTTCTCAATTTAATAATTGAATAAAGTTTTTCAAACAAGTGGCAAGCCTCCTCAAATATTTTTTTGGCAGTAAACTTTCCTAAACCTCTTTAGTTTGATATTGCACTGTTTAATTTATCTTATCATTTAAACCAAATTAAAATTTCCAAAACAGGTGGCAACCTTCCACAAAATCATTTTCGACCTTAAGCCTCTTAAAGCTTTTTCTTTTGACAGCAATATTGCAATATTTGCTTTATCTTACCAACTTAATTAAATTTCAATTTTCAAACCGGTAGTTAGTTTTTCCTATATTTTAAGTTATACGTTTAGAAATGTATCGGTGAAAACTGCATTCGATTCCATGCATTAGTTTTCTAGCGATGCGCGTACAAAAATACAGACAGACACACACAAATTCTAAAAATTTTTGATTTGGCCTCTGTTGCTATAATAAAGACCCCCCATATTTTATTTTGTTTAATATCAATAATGTACGGACATCCGTCTATTACAATTTTATTATACCTATTGTATGTACGCTACAGTTGTCCGTCCGATCTAAGTTACTGTATGGTGGATAGCCTTACAGAACTAGTAAAATCATGTAATGGTTTTACAGAGTTCATAGGGCGGCATGTATCGGGTAATGCGAACTTGTCCCAAGCACACGCTCAATATTATTAAAAACCTATTTTCTATAGATCTTCGTTTAATATATACTGTATCAGTGTCTGCAGTAATTATTTACGTCCACCACGCTACCGCCGGCTACCGATTGCATTCGATCTAAAATAGAATTCTGCAGAGATTTCGACGCCCTTGTCCCGTCGCGAACCGAGTGGTACGGGGTACTTTATGTATCGATGGCTCCAAAATGAAACGAAGAGTTAGACTAGGCATTTTCTCTGAACTCGTCGTAACTTTTACAACAAAATCGAAGCCTATTACGACTCTTTTAACCCTAGAACACACACCCGGGTACAAATGTATCCACTTTCAACTTTGAAGTGTTGTAACTTTTGAACCGCTATACCTCTATACCGCTAACTTCGGATCTAGGAAGATTATTTAGTTTTGAGTTCAAATTCAAAATTTGAACCAGATCGGACCATTGGTTCAGGAGCTACAGCCTTCCAAACACATTATATACGTAAACACACACCCGGGATACGTTTGTACCCCAATAGTAAAAATCCTCATAATAATAAAAAAAA